>NC_058082.1:300317763-300617763 GCF_014858855.1 Bufo gargarizans | reverse complement strand
ACAGTAATTACATTGAAAAAAATTTCAATAGATGGTTCCACAAAAACGGAGCGGATACGGAAGACATACGGAGTACATTCCGTATGTGTTCCGTTTTTTTTGCGGACCCATTGACTTGAATGGAGCCACGGAACATGATCTGTGGGCAATAATAGGACATGTTCTATCTTTGAACAGAACAGAAACAGAATGCATACATTCCGTTTTTTTGCAGAACTATTGAAATGAATGGTTCTGCATACTGACCGTATACGGAACGCAAAAAACGGCCCGTATACGGAATGCAAAAAACGCTTGTGTGAACGAGCCCTTACGTTCATTGACAAGGGCGGATTTCAGAAGGCCCCTGGCAAACATCACTGAATGAAGCTGAAGTTTCTATGGTGTTTACATTGTCAAGATTAGAACTAGATATTTCCTATTTGACATGTACATGACTTTATATAGATGAAGGCTCAACTCAGCTAGGTCAGAAAATGGAATGGTTACCCTTACCTTAGTTTCTGTGTGCTTGATAATCCTGTTAAATGATTACCAATGTATAATAAAGGTAAAGGAAATAACTGCAAACAGAAGGAAGTGACAATCAGTTTAACCAGTTGACGTAACTGTTGACGTTAATTTACACATTGGTTTTATAATACATTTGAATTCTGTCAGCACTGGATCTGAGCAGTTCACCACATTAGATGAAGGTTTGATAATAGTAACATAGTATATAAGGCCGAAAAAAGACATTTGTCCATCCAGTTCGGCCTGTCATCCTGCAAGTTGATCCAGAGGAAGGCAAAAAAAACCTGTGAGGTAGAAGCCAATTTTTAGTGAAAAAAAAAAATTCCTTCCCGACTCCAATCAGGCAATCAGAATAACTCCCTGGATCAACGACCCCTCTCTAGTAGCTATAGCCTGTAATATTATTACACTCCAGAAATACGTCCAGGGCCCCTCTTGAATTCCTTTATTGTACTCACCATCACCACCTCCTCAGGCAGAGAGTTCCATAGTCTCACTGCTCTTACCGTAAGGAATCCTCTTCTATGTTTGTGTACAAACCTTCTTTCCTCCAGACGCAGAGGATGTCCCCTCAGTCCTGGGGATCAGTAGATGATGGGAGTGATCTCTGTACTGACCCCTGATACATTTATACATTATTATTAGATTACCCCTTAGTCATCTTTTTTCTAAAGTGAATAGCCCTAATTTTGATATGTACCCAGTGTACTTCCTAGTGTAACTAATTTATAAGCATTTTTGACAGTTGTTATATATTTTTTCTTTATTATATGTCGCAGATTTGAAAATTCATTGAATTAGGTTTTCAATGTCAATTTTCTTGTATTGCACTGTACTATATTGTGGATTTTCATGCCAAAACCTACACCACAGATCTACAACAAATCTGCCACGTCTGAATATGGCCTTCGGGTGGCAGATTTGTTGCAGAAATGTCTACGATTGTCCCGTAATGAATGGGGTTTGTAAATGAACATCCATATACTTAAAAAACAACCCCATTCTAATGTATGCAGCCGATTTCTCATGGAACAGAGAAATAGGAAGATTTCTGCACAGCCTACAGATATTATGCTCCTTTTAATACAGTATCAAACGCTATTGGTACAGGGGCAAAAACTCATACCTATTTGGAAGATGGGAATGATATCCCATAGGGGAACATATTGTAGTTCCCATCATTTACTGCTTACCGCTGCAATGTCGACGGCGAGAAGGTAAACCGTGATGAGAATGCAGTGCTCACAAGAGCACCGCGTTCTCTTTAGACAGCTGTTCAGCAGGGTGCTGGGAGTCGGACCCCCACCGATCTGATATTTATGACCTATCCTGAGGTCAATGGGATCCATCAGGCATGATTGGTATCTGTCATATGCCAGAACTGGAGCTTCTGGTTTTCTGTTCCTATAACAGAACAGAAAAATGTAGCAGCACTGCAGATATGAACCTAGCCTAGGTTTATTTTTACACTAGTGCTTGTACATCCGGCAGGCTGTTCCAGCAAGGAAAAGACTGCCGGACCTCTCGGTATTCTGGCCTCGCTAGTGCTAGAGTTAAACTAGCCTAAGGGTGCTTTCAAACACGCTGCAGTTTATGTGTTTTTAATGCAGTCTTTTGAGCCAAAGCCGGAAGTGGATTCAAAAGGAATGAGAAATATTAAAGGGGTTGTCCCACTTCATAAAATAGGTTTTATCTAATCTATTTACCCCCACACAACATATCTTCCTATCCATGTTATTATCCAAAAGCTACCTTTCATTCAAAAAATCATGTAAAGCGATTCCTTTGTTGTTTTCTGTATCCCATGGATACGGCCTCTTTCGTCCGGCCGCATCGCTGTGCCGCGCCTGCGCACAACGGCTGAACAAGTACTCGGGCCGCCTCTCCATTCCTACAAGTACGCGCACGCCCGCGCATGCGCAAATACAGCAGGCGGGTGCCGGAATCAAATAGCCGGCACCCGACCTCTATGACAGGGAGCGGGACCTTAGGGGTTAACTGCCGCTGATCGCAGCCCCCTATCATAGAGGTCGGGTGCCGGCTATTTCACTCCGGCACCCACCTCCTGCATTTGTATTAACATTGGTGGCGCAGTGCGCCCCCCCCCCCCCAGTATAATATACATTCAGTGCGGCCACCCCCCCCCCCCCCCCAGTATAATATACATTCAGTGCGGCCACCCCCCCCCCCCCCCAGTATAATATACATTCAGTGCGGCCACCCCCCCCAGTATAATATACATTCAGTGCGGCCACCCCCCCCCCAGTATAATATACATTCAGTGCGGACCCCCCCAGTATAATATACATTGGTGGCGCAGTGGGAAGTGCCAATGAGGGTTAAAAAAATAAATAAAAAATTAACTCACCTCCTCCAATTGTTCGCGCAGCTGCCGGTCTCCTGTTCTATCTTTAGGACCTGTGAAAGGACCTTTGGTGACGTCACTGAGCTAATCACATGGTCCATTACCATGGTGATGGATCATATGATGTACCATGTGATGACCACAGTGATGTCACCAAAGGTCCTTTCACAGGTCCTAAAGATAGAACAGGAGACCGGCAGCTGCGCGAACAATTGGAGGAGGTGAGTTAATTTTTTATTTATTTTTTTAACCCTCATTGGCACTTCCCACTGCGCCACCAATGTATATTATACTGGGGGGGTCCGCACTGAATGTATATTATACTGGGGGGGGGGTGGCCGCACTGAATGTATATTATACTGGGGGGGGTGGCCGCACTGAATGTATATTATACTGGGGGGGGGGGTGGCCGCACTGAATGTATATTATACTGGGGGGGGGTGGCCGCACTGAATGTATATTATACTGGGGGGGGGGGGTGGCCGCACTGAATGTATATTATACTGGGGGGGGGGCGGCCGCACTGAATGTATATTATACTGGGGGGGGGGGGGCGCACTAAATGTATATTATACTGGGGGGGGGGGGCCGCACTCAATGTTTATTATACTGGGGGGGGGGCGGGACCTCACATACGGCTCCATGTGGATGACCTCATACACATGAACGAGCACGCAGGGTGAGTCATGAGGAGGCGTGGCCTTCACTCAACTGCCTGAGAACCAGGAAGTTATCAGGACATCTACTGCTGATAAGATTAAAAAAGCAAAGTGGGACAACCCCTTTAAGGAACTTCTTCTTTCTACTGGATCCACTTCTGACTTTAGCTCAAAAACATTGGATCAAAAACGATACTGGCTTAAAAAAAAAGGTTTGAAACCAACCACACAATATCAATTTGGTGTGGTGTTTTTATGCTGCTAAAAAAAGCCAAAAAAACTGCATATATTTTGATGCCTTATATTTTACTGGCCCTTTTTTCTTTACACGTGTGAAAAGTGCATTATTCAAGCATTTTACCCTATAGAGGTAGAAAAATGCCTGAAAACAACACCATTGCTACAACATGCTGCGATAAAAAAAAAAAAACAGACACAAAAAACACAACCCAATTGAAAAATTGCCACTATGAAGAAAACGCAGGACTGTGTTACATTTCAAAATTTCCATGGACGTTCAGCACCAATAAGTGCGGTCAAAATGCATAAAAAATGCATCAAAAGCTGCCCCAAAAAAACGGTGTGAATCCTGCCTTAAGGGTACATGACCGTATGTGTTTTGCAGATTAAGGATCTGCAAAACACGGATTCTGCATTTTGCGGAATGTAAACGGCAAGCCCCATTATAGAAATGCCTATTCTTGTCAGAAATTACAGCTAATAATAGGACATGCTCTATATTTTTTGCGTGGCCGTAAAAAGGACATATAATTATGGACAACACAAGGTGTGCTGTCTGCATGTTTTGCAGCCTCATTGAAATGAATGGGTCTGCATCCGTTCCGCAAAATTATGGAATGGATGCGAACCCTTAAATACAGTCTTGTGAATGTACCCTAAAAGGGGTTTTCTTGTTTTATGTAAATAAAGATTAATCATTGTATAATGAAAGGTTCTGCCACTTTCTTCTATATGTGTATGTATTTGAATTCCTTATCAGTTTGAGATCTGTTTCCTGGAGGCGAATGGAAACATTCTTGGTTCCTTACAGAGGATGAAAGCCTGTGCTGATGTAATACTTACAGCACCTAATACCTTGCTACAATTGTATCTAGACTATGGCCTAATTCACTCACTGGTAGTGTTGAGAGAACTTCTGTTTTCAAGTTCGGCGTACAAGGTTCAGGTTCTAAGAATTCTGTTATGGATTCCGCTACCACGTTCCACAACTTATGGTCTGTGGTAGCGGAATCCATAATGGAATTCTTAGATAACCCGAACACAGACCTTGTACGCCGAACTTGAAAACAGAAGTTCGCTCATCTCTACTCACTGGGAGTCATTATTAAGACCAGCTTTTTATGCCGGTCTTTGATTCCCCCCTGCATTGCCATAAGATTCTGCTAATTTATGACGAGGCGAGGAAGATTAGGTGGATCTACAGCAGACGTGTGCAAGGAGAGAAACCACTCCACTCCCTGGGGGCCACTATGGGGGACATTATGAGGTCACTATGGGAGGAATTACTTTAGCAGGGATCAACTATGGGGGGACTTTAGTAATTCTTGTGGCCAGTAAAGGAGACATTATAACTGCTGGAGACCACTATGGAGACATTACTAATGGTGGTGACCACTATGGGAGACATTACTACTGCTGGGGACCACTATGGGAGACATTATTACTGCTGGGGACCACTATGAGGGACATTATTTCCCACCGAATGTAGGAGGGAAAGGGGTGAAGGCAAAAAAGGCCTGGAAACTAGGGAAAGGAGCAGGTCACCTGAGAAACCCTAATCAAAGTCATGACTAACTGCAAGTATGAACTGACCCCAGAGGTAGGTGAGTTCATACACAGGAACCTAAAAGCCTAACTCACCCTGTAGGACCCTGGTATTAATGTCAGGACAAGAGACAACCTGTTCTTCCAAACGGTAGGACGAACTGGAGTCTCCTCAGGCCTAAACACAAATGACAGGGAAAAGAGCAACACAAGAAAACCCAAACAATAAACAAAAGGGGAAGAAGAAACTTAACTTCAAATAGCTAAGGAAGCACAGGAACTCCGCCAAGATCCAAACACCAGCAATCCAAACTAGGCTGAAACTATAAACTGCACAGCATGGTGGGAGAAGCCACAATAAATAGGGAAGGTAAAATGACCACATAAGCAACACCTGCGGTAAGGGGTGTGGCCATTACCAGAAACACAGATACGAATTGATCCACAAGGAACCTGTTAGATCAAACCACATGTTGCCAGTCTCACTGATCTCCTGGCCCCTGTCACAGGAACGTCAGTGACACTGCCTCTGAGGGCAGCATAGTGTAGTAAAACAGGGTTCCTCAACTCCAGACCTCAGGGCCCACCTTCCAATCATGATTTCAGGATTTCCTTAGTACTGATCAGGTGATATAATTAGTGTCAGTGCATCAGGACTTACCACCGGTATTCATTCTGCGGGATATGTGCAAATTATGGGCCCTGAGGACTGGAGTTAAAGGGGTTATCCAATACTATAAACTGCCCCTCCATATGCCGGGCCCCTCACAGAGAATATAATTACCTGGCTCCCCGCGCCGCACCTGGTCCCCATACCGCCGCTGCTGCTTCTCACCGTGCACGGATGAAAAAATCTGGTGTCGGGAGGGAGCAGCCAATGGCAGACAGGGACGAGCCTCCGTAGCATTGCGGGTGATGCTTGGGAGGCTTGTGCTCGTCCCCGCCTGCCCCCCCCCCCCCCACCCCGGATGTTTTCATCCGAGCACAGGAAGAAGCAGCAGCGGTGCGGGGACCAGGAGGGCTGCAGTTAAGTATATTCCCCATGAGGGGCCCGGCATATGGGGGGGGGGGGGGCAGTTTATAGTATTGGATAACCACTTTTAGGAACACTGTAGTAAAAGACCTGCTGATTTCAGTGGTCTGTCAGTAGTGTGCTAGCATGAAGCAGTTTTATAGAACTTCGGTTTGAAAGTCACGCAGCTAGCGCTGGCAGAAATGACTGCAATGGTATGCACAGTCCCAGATCTCTGTTTGATTATGGCTACATGCACACAAACGTATTTTGTTTCCGCGTCCGTTCCATTTTTTTTGCGGATAGGATGTGGACCCATTCATTTCAATGAGTCTGCAGAAAATGCGGACAGCACACCGTGTGCTGTCTGCATCAGTATGTCCGTTCCGTAGCCCCGCAAAAAAAATAAAACATGTCCTATTCTAGTCTGTTTTAGGCATTGTTGCAATGGATCCTTCAAAAAACTGATGGAATACGGATGTCATCCAGTTATTTTTTTTGCGGATCTGCAATTTGCAGACCGCAAAACACATACGGTCATGTGCATGTAGCCTAACAGTGTTTTCCTATGCACAACAGGGAAAAAACAGTCAATCATTGTCCAGAGGGTGGAGGCAGCTTGCATTTCAAGCATATCAGAGAAATCAACTAAATTCTTTAAAACTGCTTCCTGTTAACTGAAATCCGTGGGGGTCATTTACAAAGAACAGCTTTTTACGCTGGTCTTTTAACTCCCTTTTTGCGCTGGCTTTGCTGACAAAAATGCTCCTAATTCATGACGAGGCACACATTTAGGCCTCCTGCACACGAACGCATTTGTGGATCCGCAATACACGGGGGCCATTCCGTGGGCATTCCGCATCACGGATACTGACCCATTCACTTCACGGGGCGGACAAGAATAGGCATTTTCTATGAGAGTAACAGCCATGTGCGGGCCACAAAACACATACGGCCATCTGAATGAGCCCTAACAGGCACGCGATGCTGGAGATGCGCCTAATTTAGAACAAGGTGCTTGTCTCATCATAAATTAGGCACAAGCTACGACCGCGCATCGGAAAAAGGCGGTCTTTATAAATGATCCTCAATATTGCTCACATAATTCCCCATTGCTGGTGGATAATAAGTTACACATTTATGTCAACACGACCCTAGATTTTATTCACATGCATTAAAACCTTTGCAGAAAAGGTGATATGGTAAATAGTGAATTAAAGCAGGAAAATCTTGAGACATTATGTGCATGCAAGCTCCTTCAGGATCAGGAGGTTCACAGGTTCAGGGGAAATACTGACCTTTTTCGGGATCTCTCTGTTAAAATCTGGGAATGTGATTATTCCTTTAACCTTTCCTATGTACAATATAAGAAGTGTGAATCCCATCTAATAAAGCAGAGACATAATTTTAGTGACTATTACACAGTTAATGCATCTTTTCTCAATATTTAATGATAAACACTTGGGGTGTGTTCACGTGTGTGAAATTGGCATATTTCAATAAGTAGCATGCTACATACTTTCATGGCAGTGCCAACCATGGCCAACATCCAAGGGTCAGACACAGAATTCTGTTTCAGTTTCCACAATAGAAATATACAACGTGTATTTTTCTGACGTGATTTCTGATTTCCACTGTGTGAACATGTACAAAGAGATCCGTCCACCTATTGTGGCATCTCCAGTAGATTTCATTAGTAAGCAATTCCCATGCCTTTCACATTGCCATTACAAGGTAAGAAATACATCGACTGAATTTTGAAAAAATATACGACCAAGTTCAAAAATGCTAAGGCCTCCTTAACACATCTGTGTAAGGCCTCTTGCACACGACCGTGTGTCCCCCGTGGCCGTATTGCGGCCGGCATATGGAGGGTCCACAATGCACGGGACACCGGCCGTGTGCATTCCCCATCACGGATGCATTCCCCATCACTAGAATGGGTCCGCAGATCCGGAGATGCAGTGCGGAACGGAACCATGGAACGGAAGCACTATAGAGTGCTTTTGTGGGGTTCCGTTCCGTGCTTCCGTTCCACAAAAAGATAGAACTTGTCCTATCTTTTTGTGGAACGGACAGATTGCGGACCCCATTCAAGTGAATAGGGTCGTGATCCGCATGCGGCTGACCCACGGTCGGTGCCCGTGCATTGCGGACCGCACCGTGGGCCCGTGCATTGCAGACCGCAGCACACGTTCATGTGCAAGAGGCCTAAGAGATGACATTCGTGAAAAAACGGTCAGTGTTTCAGCTGTGAACGTTCTGTGTTTATTCCCATGATGGCCCTCTTTGTGTCAGGCTACATTCACACAACTGGAGGTAAGTTAAGAGAAAAATGGATGGGCACTCTTATTAATGGAATCACATAGAATCAATAAAACTTTTATTAGAATTGGATATAATAGATAAACAATAAAAAATAGACTAGATAAAAGTAAAACTGTATATAAAAAAATATAAAATATGAAATAAATGGATAAAACAATATACAAAATGTCTAGTCGACTGGTACAGGTGATGGTAAACTTTGAGATTGAGTGGGTCCGGATGGTGGATTGCGCCAAAAGTGGTGCGCTGTAGGATTGGCATCGATATGATAATAGAACAGCTATTATGGTAGCACATATAAGTGAGCAAAATATAGATGAGCACAAAGTATAAGTCCTCTTAGGAAGAACTGAGTGGAATTTATATATTCCCAAAATAGTAAATATTCTGGTATCTTGTAGTCAGGAATTACCAATTGTTCTGTATTAGTCACTGCCACTCATTTGGATCTCGTCATTTATATGGTCCAACCCAATCTGTTTAATTGGTTGTAAAAGGTCTCCTTCGAAAGAATATCTCTAATTTGGTGTTGGTAGTATTAATGTTAGCACACAGTAATCTCAGATACTATTCATGTGCTTCTCTAATATTCATTCATTGGTCAGAATACATTTTCAGACTTAATATGGTGGTGTCTGTTAGTACTCACAATTTCAGAATCAGTGTTCATTCGTGGCGCCCCACGTGGAGTACCTGAACGATAAGCTTACCTCTGTCTGTGCACTATGTCTGTGCACTGATGCGCCAATCCTACAGCGCACCACTTTAGGCGCAATCCACCATCTGGACCAACTCAATCTCAAAGCTTACCATCAACTGTACCAGTCGACTAGACATTTTGGATATTATTTTATCCATTTATTTCATATTTTTTATATACAGACGTGGACAAAATTGTTGGTACCCTTTGGTCAATGAAAGAAAAAGTCACAATGGTCACAGAAATAACTTTAATCTGACAAAAGTAATAATAAATTAAAATTCTATAAATGTTAACCAATGAAAGTCAGACATTGTTTTTCAACCATGCTTCAACAGAATTATGTAAAAAAATAAACTCATGAAACAGGCATGGACAAAAATGATGGTACCCCTAGAAAACACAGAACATAATGTGACCAAAGGGACATGTTAATTCAAGGTGTGTCCACTAATTAGCATCACAGGTGTCTACAACCTTGTAATCAGCCATTGGGCCTATATATATGGCTCCAGGTAATCACTGTGTTGTTTGGTGATATGGTGTGTACCACACTCGACATGGACCAGAGGAAGCAAAGGAAAGAGCTGTCTCAAGAGATCAGAAAGAAAATTATAGACAAGCATGTTAAAGGTAAAGGCTATAAGACCATCTCCAAGCAACTAGATGTTCCTGTGAGTACAGTTGCACATATTATTCATAAGTTTAAGATCCATGGGACTGTAGCCAACCTCCCTGGACGTGGCCGCAGGAGGAAAATTGATGACAAATCTAAGAGACGGATAATCCGAATGGTAACAAAAGAGCCTAGAAAGACTTCTAAAGAGATTCAAGGTGAACTTCATGCTCAAGGAACATCAGTGTCAGATCGCACCATCCGTCGTTGTTTGAGCCAAAGTGGACTACATGGGAGACGACCAAGGAGGACACCATTGTTGAAAACGAATCATAAAAAAGCAAGACTGGAATATGCCAAACTACATGTTGACAAGCCACAAAGCTTCTGGGAGAATGTCCTGTGGACAGATGAGACAAAAATCGAAGTTTTTGCCAAGGCACATCAGCTGTATGTTCACAGACGAAAAAATGAAGCATATCAAGAAAAGAACACTGTCCCTACTGTGAAACATGGAGGAGGCTCTGTTATGTTCTGGGGCTGCTTTGCTGCGTCTGGCACAGGGTGTCTTGAATCTGTGCAGGGTACAATGAAATCTCAAGACTATCAAGGAATTCTAGAGAGAAATGTACTAGCCAGTGTCAGAAAGCTTGGTCTCAGTCGCAGGTCATGGGTCTTGCAACAGGACAATGACCCAAAACACACCGCTAAAAACACCCAAGAATGGCTAAGAGGAAAAAATTGGACTATTCTAAAGTGGCCTTCTATGAGCCCTGACCTCAATCCTATTGAGCATCTTTGGAAGGAGCTGAAACATGCAGTCTGGAAAAGGCACCCTTCAAACCGGACACAACTGGAGCAGTTTGCTCATGAGGAGTGGGCCAAAATACCTGCTGAGAGGTGCAGATGTCTCATTGACAGTTACAGGAAGCGTTTGATTGCAGTGATTGCCTCAAAAGGTTGCGCAACAAAATATTAAGTTAGGGGTACCATCATTTTTGTCCATGCCTGTTTCATGAGTTTATTTTTTTACATAATTCTGTTGAAGCATGGTTGAAAAACAATGTCTGACTTTCATTGGTTAACATTTATAGAATTTTAATTTATTATTACTTTTGTCAGATTAAAGTTATTTCTGTGACCATTGTGACTTTTTCTTTCATTGACCAAAGGGTACCAACAATTTTGTCCACGTCTGTACATTTTTACTTTTATCTAGTCTATTTTTTATTCTTTATCTATTATATCCAGTTTTAATAAATGTTTTATTGATTCTATGTGATTCCATTTATAAGAGTGCCCATCCATTTTTCTCTTAACGTACCTTCATTTTGTGACCAGGGTGTAGCACTAGTTTGGAGCACCAACACATCTCCAGGCAAAAGTAGAGCCGTCCTTCACGTTTCTTTCCTTATACATTCACACGACTGTAGTGTTTTGCAGATCCACAAAACACGGATACCGGCAATTTGCAGACTGCACATGGCCACTGCTATCATAGAAAATGCTGTTTCTGTCTGCAATTGCTGACAAGAATAGGACATGCTCTATATTTTTTCATTGAAATGAATGCATCTGCACCCATTGAGCAAAACGGCGGAACTTTCGTCTGACTGAGCCCTCATCCACATTCCACGTGCACTGTTAGGCTGAAAAGAGGACTTCCAGAGCATCTCCTATACATGGTCCCTCAAAAACTACTGACTGAAAAAGATGCCATCCAAGTTCTGTCAGTGGTTTTCATGGACCCATAGACTTCAATGGGCGTTTGGTCTACAACACAAACCAATGTAAGGGTCCATTCACACGTCCGTTTTTTCTTTCCTGATCTGTTCCGTTTTTTGCGGAACAGATCAGGACCAGATCAGGACCCATTCATTTTCAATGAGTCCTGGAAAAAATCGGACAGCACAATGTGTGCTGTCCGTTTCCGTTGTTCCGTTCCGCATGTCCATTTAAATATAAAACATGTCCTATTATGTTCCTGAAAAATCGGATCCTGGTACAATGCAAAGTCAATGGTTCCGCAAAAAACGGAAGACTTTCGGATGTCATTCCGTATGTCTTCCGTTTTTTGCGGAATCCGTTCCTGGAAACACATAGCAAATTTTTTTTTCAAAGAAATCCAAACAACTTTATTTGATTATTGAAATGTATACATGTTTCCGTTTTTTGCGGATCTGCAAAAAACGGATGACATACGGATGACATACGGAAACATTTTCAGGAACAACGGATCCGCAAAAAACGGACCGAAATTCGGATTATAGAAAAATACTGACGTGTGAATGTAGCCTAATGCATGACACTACATGGCCGTGATTCACTGATGTGTGAAAGAGGCCTAAAGAAGTGCTCCTGAATCAAAATTTGTGTTGAGTACTTCCTATTTTCCTATAGACTAAAGCAGTTTTCACACAGTCAGGGGGAGATTCATCAAACTGGTGTAAAGGAAAACTGGCTTAGTGGCCCATAGCAACCAATCAGATCCCACCTTTCTAGCAGAGCAAATGGAGCAGTGAATGTGGAGATCGCTAGGAAGATATTGTATGTATTATATGTTGGATTTTCATTTTTTACATCAATCAGGGTACAACCCCTTTAAGGTTATTTGCAGACCTACCTGGCCCACTCCAAGAAATGTTGAAGATGGAAACCTTGATAAGAAAAATAAAGAGTTTTTAATACATAGAATACATCTAGGAAATAAATAGGATCAAATCAATAACAAATTATTATCAACCTAGGATTTGATATTTCTATTTGTCACTAACATCAATTGCTCCTATCCTATGGGCTCATGCACATGACCGTTGCCTGTTTTGTGGTCGATAAATTGTGGATCCGCAAAACACGGATACTGGCCGTGATCAATCCCCTTTTTGCGGAACGGAAGGGCGGGCCCCTGATAGAACAGTCCTATCCTTGTCTGTAATATGGACAAAAATAAGGCATGTTCTTTTCTTTTGCGGACCGGCCGTGCGGACATACAGAAACGGAATGTACGTGTCATTTATTATTTTTATTTTTTTAATGGTTCTGAATACAGGCCGCAAAAATAACGGAACAGACACAGAAAAAAAATATGTTAGTGTGTATGAGCCCTAAAGCCTCATTCACAGGTCAGTGATCCAAGTACGTGTTCTCCACGCACAGTACTAGCAGGGATGCACCACCAATGAGGCAACGGTGATGGGCAATGAGCGCTTTCTTTGTGGCAAAGGGTATACAATAAAAATGAAAATGTCAGTCCTGTGTCCCAAAACACGGACACTTATCTGCGCTGCTGGTTCCGGTGTAGTGTGGTGGGTATTCACACTGAAAGTCAAGTAGTTAAAGGTTTGAAACCGCGCTGCTAATGGTTCAGTCAGACGCTGCACAAGTGACAGGAATAGGGTATTAGCCTTCGTCCTCCTCTCTCAAGGATTCGATCCTCCTCAGACCGCCTCCTCTGTAGGATTAAATGACCAGCATATAGTGAAGTACCCTCTTAGTTGTTAATAAGAGGGTCCACGGAAAAAAACGGAAAACGGAACAATGGCCGCGGATGCACACAACGGTCGTGTGCATGAGGCCTAAGGTTAGTCTACTACAAACCCCATACATAAAGAGAACGCTGTCTAAGGCCCCTTGCAGACAAGCGTGTCCGGATGCGTTCCGTTTGCATTGCGGCAAACCCGCAGAGTAGGTACGCAATTGCAGTCAGTTTTGACCGAGATTGTGATTCGTTGTTCAGTTTTTATCGTGCTGGTGCAATGCGTTTTACACACGCGTGATGAAAAACTGAATGTGGTACCCAGACCCGATCTTCTTCACTGAAGTTCAGATTTGGGTTCAAGGTTTTGTAATATTTACAAGATGTAAATATTTTCCCTTATAACATGGTTATAATGGAAAATAATAGCATTCTTTAATACAGAATGCTTAGTACAAGGTCAATTAAAAATAAAATTAACTCACCTCCTCCAATTGATCGCCCCGGTCTCCTGTTCTTTCTTCAGGACCTGTCAAAGGACCTGTGGTGACGTCACTGAGCTCATCACATGGTCCAATCACATGGTCCATCACCACGGTGATGGACCATGTGACGTCACTACAGGTCCTTTAGCCGGCAGCTCATGATTAAAGAAGTAAGAAGAGATCGGCAACTACGCGATCAACAGGAGGAGGTGAGTTAATTTAATTTTTTTTTAACCCTCAATTGACCTTCTACTAAGCATTCTGTATTAAAGAATGCTATTATTTTCCCTTATAGCCATGTTATAAGGGAATATAATACAGTGAATAGACTGTCATCTTAGCAACCATGCGTGAAAATCACACCGCATCCGCACTTGCTTGCGATTTTCACGCAGCCCTATTCATTTCTATGGGGCCTGCGTTGCGTTATAAACGCACAATATAGAGCATGCTGCGATTTTCACGCAACGCACAAGTTATGCATGAAAATCACCGCTCATGTGCACAGACCCATAGAAATTAATGGGTCCGGATTCAGTGCGGGTGCAATACGTTCACCTCACGCATTGCACCCGCGCGGAAATCTAGCCCGTGTGAAAGGCCTAAAACTAAGGGCGGTCATACACATACGACAGCTGTCAATTCCCTCGTACACATGCCATCCATATTACATCACTACCCAGCAACAGGCACTCTGAGTTAAATATTCTTAGCATGGATTCCCATACAGCATTTCAAAGGTAGTCTGTTGCTGCCAGCAAGCACTATTAGGGCTGTTTCACACGAGCGAGTCAATTGCCGGAATCACGCTCCGTGTGTGAGCGTGATCCTCCATTCTGGACTTGAAGGAGCACACGGCATTATACTGATTTATAATGCTGTGTGCCTCTGCTTCACCTTACTTCTACAGGATCATAAACTGCAAGTATGATCCTGCCATAAATCATGATAATGGCATGCGCTCCTACAAGTACAGAACGGAGGATCACGCTCACACGGATGGAGTTGCTCATGTGAAACAGCCGCAAAAGGGGCAGTCCGGATGTTACACAGGATAGGGGATAACTATTAGATCGGTGGGGTTCCCACCGCTGGGACCCCCACTAATCATGAGAATGGGGGCCTATACCCTCTGCAGCCCCGTGAAATATGTACACTCCTTTCACACGAGTGAGTTTTCCATCGGGGTGCGATGTGTGAAGCAAATATATAGCATCCAGACTGAATCCTGACCTGTTTATTTGAATTAGTTTTCACGCATCATTTCTGCGTTGAGGAAAAAAAATCAGCATGTTCTATATTCAGTGTTTTTCATGTAGCTCTGGTTCTATAGCGGTGAATGGGGCTTGTGTGAAAACCAGATGCAACACGTTTTTCAATGATGGTTGCTAGGAGATTTACGGTACTTTGTAATTCTTCTTTTTTTTTTTTTATCTGCGTGAAAAATACATCAAAAACTGATTGCACCCACACAGAAAAAACTTTTTTTCCTGAACAGATCCTGACAATCCCCATTATTCATGTGAAAGGCCATAGTCTGTTTTGTTTTCCACCTGCAGTGGCTAATCCAGCTCCAGTGCTCCTTAGGCCGCACAGGCAGCTGTTCCTCAGCCATCCTGGAACTGCAGGACAGCTGTGGAAATCCGGGACTGTCCATTGCCAGTCTCTGACTCATTAGCTGTGTTCCTGGTACCTGTGCTTATTGGATTGCTTGTTCCTCTGACCTTGGCTTGTCTTGTGACCACTCTCTGTCTTTGTACTGTGCATCCCGTCTGGTTCTGAGCTCATCTCTGTCTCCCACTGCATTGTCCGCCTGATTCTGACCTATTTACATACGACTATCCCTGTGTGTTGTGTTTGGCTGTCTCTGCACCTTAGTAGTAAAGGGACTGTCGACCAGTTGCGATCTAGCTACCTAGGGCTCGTACTGCAAGTAGGTAGGGTAAGCGGGCTGGGCTCCAGGTCAGGGCTCACTGTCTGTGTCTCTCCCTATCTACAAGCGTTACAGTAGCATAAAACTGGTGACAAATGGTGACTGAGATATTGAATAGTATAATACATAATTGTAAACTCTCCTGGAACATCCAGGAGGCTTCTGTACCTTATCCAGACCTCCCAAGAGTGCCACTTTTGGAGGGACAGTCCCTATTTTTTACCCAAGTCCCTCATTACTCCATAAATGTCCTTTTTTGATCTGCGATATAGATTTAAATTTTTGTATTTACAATATTGATCCAGAAAGTGTTTGGCTGGTTCTCATATGCCTATTAGAGCCCGCCTTGTATATTATTTCATTATTTGATGCAATGTGAATTTTTTTGAAATTTCTATATTCAGATCATTTTTGTGCTATTTCGTATAAGAAAACTATTGAAGTGTATAGATATGCAGATAAAATGGATCTTTCACACAATGAACCATAAGTGTCCCTCTTAAAACATCCAAAAAGTTAGGAGGTACCATATATCTTATACAAAGGGTGGGCCCACCAAAAATAGAACCCTGTTTTTCTTGTGTGGTTTGTACAGGATCATGGAAGAATGCCGAATGTACCCATTACAGTAGATAAAGTGGTTTCTGCCAGCACCTGTGTAACGTATGCCAGTCTTATGTCCAGGAACACCTCCTGTACCAACTGTTCCAAATTCCAGACATAAATTTAAATGTTTTGTTTCATTTTGGGCACTGTTGTACCCAAAGCTGCGCACCAAATGCTAATTTTAGATCACAAAGTGGCTGTTTGTGCAGCTCATGGGAATTTTCTCTGTGCCAGTCCCTGTTGTTTTTCTGTGCGCCAGTCCCTGTTGTTTTTCTGTGCGCCAGTCCCTGTTGTTTTTCTGTGCGCCAGTCCCTGCTGTTTTTCTGTGCGCCAGTCCCTGTTGTTTTTCTGTGCGCCAGTCCCTGTTGTTTTTCTGTGCGCCAGTCCCTGTTGTTTTTCTGTGCGCCAGTCACTTTTTGTTTCTTTCTGTGTGCCAGTCACTTTTGTTTCTTTCTGTGTGCCAGTCACTTTTGTTTCTTTCTGTGTGCCAGTCACTATTGTTTTTTTCTGTGTGCCAGTCACTATTTGTTCTGCAATTTACACACCCGGTTAGGAGTAAGGACGCTTCATATAAAACATGAGGTATTGCAGTGCGCCCATATGTTGGTCATATCCAGTATCTAATTACAATCCGCCACACACTTCTGTTTGCCCCTTCCTGTAACTCTTGCACAGCGGACACTTGATCTGGATGTGGAACTATTTCAGTACACGTCAACATGTTCTGCAGGAATAATTCTTATATCGAATCCTCTCCTGGATTTCTGCTGTGACAATGGATGTCCAAACACATGGTTGTCTTATGGTTCTTTGCAATAGCCACAGATACTTCGGGAGATTTATCAAAACCGATGTAAAGTAGAACTGGTTTAGTTGCCCATAGCAACCAATCAGATTCCACCTTTCATTTTCCAAAGGAGCTCAGAAAAATAAGTGGTGAAATCTGATTGGTTGCTATGGGCAACTAAGCCAGTTTACCTTTACACCAGGTTTGATTAATTTCCCTCATGTACCTCATATGGCACTTTTGCACCAAACCATATATACTGCTTTTTGCTGGATTGGAAAATGTGAAAATTGACCAGCAAATAGCCCTGTGTTTCTTTTTACGAGCCTGTGTGTTATAGGCCTCCACTATCGCAATTCTTTGTTCAATTGAATATGACATGTTGGACACAACACTACTGCCCTCCGCAAAGTGCACCACTCGGCGGGCAGGGAAGCATAACAAGGGTCACATCCATCTCTTAAACTGCTCAGGTAAAGTGAAAGCTGAGCTCTGATTGGTTGCTATGGGCAACAACCACAGTTTTACTGTCAGTTCTGTCCTGTCCAAACCACACAATAAAATCAGGCTTCTGTTTTTTAGGTGTCACGGTTACTTTTTTTTCAGTTAATATTCACTATGGTGACACAGAATACTTGAATGTTATAAGAGGAGCTGTCACCTCTCCTGACATGTCTGTTTTAGTAACTACTTGCATTCCCCATGTAACCACAGTTCTGGAACATCTATTCTTATGGCTCAATATTGTGCCATTCCTGTACTATTCCTTCTAGAAGTTATGAACGAATTATCAGCAGTCTGCTATAAAGGTCCAGATGGGTGTTACCAGCTGGAATGTGACCCAACACAGTCTGACAGTGGCAGCATTGACTGGATAGTGTCAGGCACAATAAAGGAATAGCATAAGAATAGATGCTCCATTATTGTTACTTTATGGCCAATATAAGTAGTTAGTAAAAGCAGACATGTCAGGAGAGCTTACAGATAGCTACAGGAGGTGAGAGAGCTGTGGGTCTGTAAGAAGCAGGGTGGACAGCAGTGAGGACAAAATGGAGCTGGAGAGAGAGGCTGGGTGGGGGTTAGGTCATCAGGACAAAAGGTAATTTAGGTTAGATGATTGGCTAGTGGTAGTGCGAGGGGGGGGGGGTCTAATATATAAAAGGTGAAGCTGGGGAGGTCTCAGAGAGAGGGTGGGTTATTCCAAAAGGTGTCCTGGCTGTTTTTGGTTAGGATGCAAATAATATTGCAGCTACAGTATGTAAGGCTGGAATTGCAGTGCTTCAACCAGCTAGGCGGTACCAGGCGATACCTGGCAGACCCCGCGTACCAGCTGTTTGTGAGGGTCAAGTAGTCGCAGGTAGCCAACGGCTGATGCAAAACCTGGCTTTGGATGAGGTAGTCGAGCTGACAAGTAATTGAGTGGAGAAACAGGTTTCTAAGAGGACTGGCCATGTATGGATAGGCATTGGGCAGCTTAGTAGTAAAAAGTTTTAGAAGGTAATTGAAAACAAACTTACACAACTCACCTGTCCCAGATGTATTTCCTGCCTCTCCTTCACATCCTTCAGTACAGTATAGTTTACAGACTCCATTAATGTCCCCACTGCCTGCAAGATTTCAACAAAACTGCTTGCTTATGCAGTTTGCTGAATGTCCTCCTGGCATATATATATATATATATATATATATATATATATATATATATATATATATATATATATATATATATAAACATTTCTATACATTTATTTTTTTATATCTTTTTTCTACAGTTTTATGTTGGGCCTTGTGCTAAAAAAATTAATAAAAAAAATCCCATTATTCTGTACTCAAGATTTATTAAAAAGGAAAATCTTGCACTGAAGATTGCACTGAATCTAGCATAAAGCCTCCAGTCTTTTTGGGTATGATGCCACAAGGTTTGCACAGATTTGGGGATTTTCTACCATTCTTCTTTGCAGATGCTGTCGAGCTCTGTCCGGTTGGATGGGGAATGTTATTGAGAAGCCATTTTCAGATCTCTCCAGGGCTGTTTCAAGTAAGGGCTCTGTCTGGGCCACTCAAGAGGATTGTTCCCAAGCCACTCCTGTGTTGTCTTGGATGTGTGCTTAGGGCCACTGCCTTGTTGGAAGGTGAAGCTTAGGCCCAGTCTGAGGTCCAAAGCATTCTGGATCAGGTTTTCCTTAAGAATATCTCTGTACTTTTCTTTATTCAGCTTTTCCTCAACCCTGACCAGTCTCCCTGTCCCAGACACTGAAAAACACCCCACAGCATGATGCTGCCTCCACCATGCTTCTCTGTTGGGATGGTATTGGGAATTTGATAAGTGCCTGGTTTCCTCCAGACATTTAGAATTGAGGCCAAAAAGTGCAATCTTGGTTTCATCAGACTAGAGAATCTTCTTTTTTACAGTCTGGGAATCTTTTAGGTGTTTCTTTGCAAACGTCAGGTGAGCTTTCATGTGCCTTTTACTGAGAAGAGGCATTTTTTCGCACCCTGCCATAAAGCCCAGATTGATGGAGTGCTACAGTGATGAGCGGCAGGGGCAATATTAGAATTCGTTATATTTAACAAATATTTGGGCGAATATTCGTCATATATTCGCGAATTTGTGATCTGCGATAAAAATTCACAATATGAAAATTTGCGATCAACACTACTCCAAAAAGTCAAAGATATTGCAGCCTTCTCATTGGCCCACAAGCAAGAAGCAGTGAGGGATCATGGGTAATGATTAAAAAAATCTAGAATATTCGCGATTACGAAGATATAGCACTATATTCTAGATATTCGTGAATTCTCAAAGTGCCAATATTAGCTATAAAAGTGCTACAGTGATGGTTTACCTACTGGAACTTTCTCCCATCTGTATCCAGGATCTTTGGAGCTCAACCAGAGTGACCATTGAGTTCTTGGTTACCACTCTTACTAATGTCCTTCTCCCCTGATTACTTAGTTTGGTAGGGTGGCCAGCCCTTGGGAGTGTCCTGGTTGTTCAAAACTTCTTCCATTTTATAATTATGGAGGCCACTGTGCTCTTGGGAACTTTCAGTGCAGCAGAAATTTTTTTGTACTCATCTCCAGATTTGTGCCTCCACACAATCTTGTCTATGAGCTCTACAGGCAGTTATTTTCTCCTAATGGCCTGGTTTTTGCTCTGATATGCATTGTCAGCTGTGATGCCTTATATAGACAGGGTGTGTCTTTCAAAATCATGTCCAATCAACTCAATCTACCAGAGGTTGACTCCAATCATGGTGTAGAAACATTTCAAAGATGATTAGGTAAAATGGGAGGTCCCCAGAGCTAAATTTCAAGTGTCACATCAAAGGGTTTGAGAATTTTTGGTTTTTCCTTTTTTAGAAATTTGCAAACATTTCTAAAATGTTGTTTTCACTTTCTCATCATGGGGTATTGAGTGCAGATGGGGAAATAACAGATTTTTTTTAATTTTAGCAATAGGCCGCAACATAACAAAACGTGAAAAAAGTGAAAAGGGTCTGAAGACTTTCCAAATACACTATATATGTTATATATAGATAAGGGCAGATAAACTATTGAAAATGAACCAGTGTTTGGTGCCATTTGCACAAAAAACTGGGGTACATGCTTCATCAGACAAGGAGTCAAAAAAGTTTTTAAAAAAAGTGTCTAAAACTCTTGATACATGCAGTGCGCATGTATCAAGAGTTTTAGACACTTTTTTTTTTAACTTTTTTGATTCCTTGTCTGATGAGCGGTGTCACTTTGCAGAAGGGCATAGTTTTGCGGGAGAAGACCCGTGGCTTAATGTGCAGCAAAAAAAATGCTCCAAAATTTGCTGACATATGTGGCAAGGATGAGCGAAACTGAAAGCCTGTTCTGCCCTGCATAATGGAAACCAGACGGATTCGTTATGCTGCCCATTGACTTCTATTATGATGGAATGCAAAATGGAATGCCTCTTAAAGGCTTCCGTTTTACATTCCGTCATAGAATTCTCATCAACGGAATCCATAACAGAATTCCCCCACCGCCCGAACACCGAACCTGAAAATGTTGAGTTCGCTCATCCCTCATAGGTGGTTTAAAGTTAGACTACGAAGTCTATAGGTGCACCAAATTTATGATCCAGCATTAGATATTGTGATAAATGGTGTGAACGAAGTGAATGGGAGCAGCACTGCAGTTACCAGCTCCTTCCACTACACTTCTGGTGCCGAAGCTACTCCCGAACAGCTGACCGATGGGTGTGCGGGCTGTTAGACGCCTGCTGATCAGATATTCAGGCCTCTCCTGAAGACAGCTTAATCAATATTAAAGGAGTTGATGCCCCCTTTACGGGGGAAGGGGTAGTACAACGTTCACACCCACTCTTATTGGTCTAGTATGTGGTTTCTATTTGATTCAAATGTCATGAGTTTGAGGCATTCCCTACATAAATGGCTGGAGCATATGGAAAAAATATGTTTCTGTCATTGGCACCTCCTGATGTGTCTTCTCAAAAGCTGGA
Source organism: Bufo gargarizans (assembly GCF_014858855.1). Lineage (NCBI taxonomy): Eukaryota > Metazoa > Chordata > Amphibia > Anura > Bufonidae > Bufo > Bufo gargarizans. The sequence continues at coordinate 300,596,007 of NC_058082.1, read as the reverse complement.
TGGTACAGGTCCTTCTAAAAAAATTAGCATATTGTGATAAAGTTCATTATTTTCTGTAATGTACTGATAAACATTAGACTTTCATATATTTTAGATTCATTACACACCAACTGAAGTAGTTCAAGCCTTTTATTGTTTTAATATTGATGATTTTGGCATACAGCTCATGAAAACCCAAAATTCCTATCTACAAAAATTAGCATATCATGAAAAGGTTCTCTAAACGAGCTATTAACCTAATCATCTGAATCAACTAATTAACTCTAAACACCTGCAAAAGATTCCTGAGGCTTTTAAAAACTCCCAGCCTGGTTCATTACTCAAAACCTCAATCATGGGTAAGACTGCCGACCTGACTGCTGTCCAGAAGGCCATCATTGACACCCTCAAGCAAGAAAGAAATTTCTGAACGAATAGGCTGTTCCCAGAGTGCTGTATCAAGGCACCTCAGTGGGAAGTCTGTGGGAAGGAAAAAGTGTGGCAGAAAACGCTGCACAACGAGAAGAGGTGACCGGACCCTGAGGAAGATTGTGGAGAAGGACCGATTCCAGACCTTGGGGGACCTGCGGAAGCCGTGGACTGAGTCTGGAGTAGAAACATCCAGAGCCACCGTGTACAGGCGTGTGCAGGAAATGGGCTACAGGTGCCGCATTCCCCAGGTCAAGCCACTTTTGAACTAGAAACAGCGGCAGAAGCGCCTGACCTGGGCTACAGAGAAGCAGCACTGGACTGTTGCTCAGTGGTCCAAAGTACTTTTTTCGGATGAAAGCAAATTTTGCATGTCATTCGGAAATCAAGGTGCCAGAGTCTGGAGGAAGACTGGGGGAGAGGGAAATGCCAAAATGCCTGAAGTCCAGTGTCAAGTACCCACAGTCAGTGATGGTCTGGGGTGCCATGTCAGCTGCTGGTGTTGGTCCACTGTGTTTTATCAAGGGCAGGGTCAATGCAGCTAGCTATCAGGAGATTTTGGAGCACTTCATGCTTCCATCTGCTGAAAAGCTTTATGGAGATGAAGATTTCATTTTTCAGCACGACCTGGCACCTGCTCACAGTGCCAAAACCACTGGTAAATGGTTTACTGACCATGGTATTACTGTGCTCAATTGGCCTGCCAACTCTCCTGACCTGAACCCCATAGAGAATCTGTGGGATATTGGGAAGAGAAAGTTGAGAGATGCCAGACCCAACACTCTGGATGAGCTTAAGGCCGCTATCGAAGCATCCTGGGCCTCCATAACACCTCAGCAGTGCCACAGGCTGATTGCCTCCATGCCACGCCGCATTGAAGCAGTCATTTCTGCAAAAGGATTCCCGACCAAGTATTGAGTGCATAACTGAACATAATTATTTGAAGGTTGACTTTTTTTGTATTAAAAACACTTTTCTTTTATTGGTCGGATGAAATATGCTAATTTTTTTAGATAGGAAATTTGGGTTTTCATGAGCTGTATGCCAAAATCATCAATATTAAAACAATAAAAGGCTTGAACTACTTCAGTTGTGTGTAATGAATCTAAAATATATGAAAGTCTAATGTTTATCAGTACATTACAGAAAATAATGAACTTTATCACAATATGCTAATTTTTTTAGAAGGACCTGTATAGTGAAATGTTAAAGATTTTGCAGGGAAACAGGATTAACTGGTTACACCGCAGTCAGCCATAATTCACTGGAGAGAGGGGCGTTGGAAGTCCTCTCCTCATGAGTACATAACCTTGAGTTTTCTTTCATCTCCTCTATTAGCCAAATGGCTCAATATTTTTCCCCCTTTTGGGCGAAGAGAAGAGTGGATCTCTCTCTCTCAAATAAGCTGCCTTATATAGGGCAATATATTTAGGTGACAGATCCTCTTTAAGGCTACTTTCATATCCGTGCTTTTACTGTCCGGTTTTGAGATCCGGAAGGGGATTCTTTTCTGTATCCAGTAGAATTGGTGCCGCTATGGTGGCCTTAATTATACAGGGGGCCCTATTGGGGGCATTTTATATACAGGGGGCACTATTGGGGGAGTGTATATAGGGTGGCACTATGGGGGGCCTTATATATAATGGGGGTACTATGCAGGCATTTGGACATTGTGGGCACTATAGGAGGCCATTATAAATACTGGGGCTACTATGAGGGCATTATAGACATTGGGGCACTACAGGGGGGTATTATAAATACTGGAGCTACTATGGGGGGCATTATAGACACTGGGGGCACTACAGGGGGCCATTATAAATACTGGAGCTACTATGGGGGCATTATAGACACTAGGGGCACTACAGTGAGGGCTTTATAGATACTGGGGGCACTGCGGCGGTGTACTTGCGGGCACTGTAGGGGTTTGGATGCAAAGAAAAATATATGTAATTCAGCTGTCTTTCATGGCCATTTTTAACGGCCATTAAAAATGAGCAAACAGCCAGAAAATGGATGCAGAATGGCTATGAAAAACTGACAGTAAGGGCTCATGCCCACGACCGTTGCCCCGTCTTGGCCATATTGCGGCCCACATATGGAAAATCCGGAGATGCTGTGCGGAACGGAACCACGGAAGTACTTCTGTGGGGTTCCGTTCCTTGCTTCCATTCCGCAAAAAAGTAGTGCATGCACTACTTTTTTGCGGTGTGGGCCGTCGGATGAGGATCGTGGACCCGATTCAAGTAAATGGGGCCATGATCCGCATGCAGCTGCCTCACGGTCGTGCCCCTGCCTTGCGGATTGCAATTTGCGGTCTGCAGCACAGACCCCAAGCTCTTACGCGCGTGAGCATGAGCCCTGAGTCTGTTTTTAATGGCCGTGTGAATGTAACCTTACTGTAATGAGGTTACTGAGCAGAGATCTTGGATAGTTGTGGTGCAGTTTGTGTGTATACATATATCCAGACAACAGACCCTATGCCTGAGCTGGACACATAGAGTGAACGCAACAGATCCACAGAATCTGCTGCACATATACTGTATGTGTCTGTAAATACAGAGTAGATAACACAGTCCCGTTCCAGTGCTCCAGGAGACATCAGCTCAGTGAATACATTTCAGAATTTTTTTCCCTAACAGATCTTTTTGGTCCTGATATCCACTGTGCTGGAGGAGGGTGCACTTCATTTATGACAAGACACAAGCTTCGTCATAAGTGAAATACATCCCCCGGCAGTCTGTGCTCCTGAATGAAGTATGTCAGCACTTACCTGGGGTAGATTTTAAAGTCAAGATTTACACCACAAAACTGCGTAAATTATAATAAATGTGCAGGGGCCAATGACCCTATTCAGAGAGTGGCAAGGGTAGTGTAGAGCACAATAGCTTGGATTTGTGACTTTTTATGGCCGAAAAAATGATGTATTGGGATGATCAATAGCCCCCTATCTTTTTAGATTTTTAGGGAAAATGGGGAGGGGGGGCTCACAAAAATATGCAGCTTGATTTGTTCAATTAAATTCCTACAATCTCAACATGTGTGCTGGACCATTTAGTTGTTTTTGTTTTGCAGATTCCTCTTGACAGGTGAGAAAAATTTTATAGCAAAAGAAAAATGTATTGTAGAGAAATAAAGCCCTGCTATTATCTATAACAAGGTTTCCGATTATTGCTTCACTATACCATTATTGTAATAATCAGATCATTAGATGTGTTGAATTCTGCAATTGTACCTTTAATCTGACATAAACCCAGATAACATCTGTAGTTCAGCCTCCTTGTATCAGAACGTTTACTACTCTAGCAATCCCCGCACATAATATCATTTACTACTGTACAACAACCCCCGCACTTTCACAATATTACTAACACGGATTACCTGTAGCTGGTGAGCACAGTCTTGTTAACCAGGATAATCAGGAAGGAGGTCACACCATAGAAAAGAGCTGAGAGGAGCCGTGCTCTCCAGGAGGACGCAGCTTCTATTTTGGCTGACATGTTGTTCTGGGTGAAGGTCCGGCTAACCCAGGACACTGTCTGCCTTATAGTTTTGGCACGGCCATCGTAACTAAGTAAAGTGACAGAGTGAGAACACACACTGCAGTCACCTGGCCCCACCTTTATTGGACAGGTGGTATGTAAAGGGCGGAGGGAGTGACTCACAAACTGGGAGAAAGAGGAGTGAAACAGGACAAATACTCACAGAGCAATGCAGCACTTAACATAGTGAAACACGTCTCATGTACAACATCTCCCAGATACCGCACTTGTGCCACCTTCTGGAAGTGGCTCCCTATGAGTCAATGTCTGACTTTTTAACAAGCCTTTGAACACGGCAAGGGGAAATTTAGATAATAGCCAAGCCATATTTCCTTTTGCAGACAGTTGTTTTGGGGTAGGATTCTGGCTGGCTGAGTGAGATGCCTTAGGGCCCTATCACATTGCCCAAAGTTTGGGCAGGAAGAGGACCAGTGGACAGTAAACAATTTGATTGGCGCTTTTTTGCACCTTTCGTGTGTTAGGCTAGTGTCACGCTGCCGACACAGCCTTCTGGCAGGCTGTTCCGGCAGAGAATGCCAGGAATTAGCCAGACACAAATCGGTATTTGTCCAGCCAATTCTCTGCACCGGACCTCATTATAGTTAATGGGGCCGGACAGCATTCCGGCACCATATGGCAGTGATGTAAAACAGCCTGCTGGATCTGTAAATTCTAGTGTGGAACTAGCCTTATCCTATTATTGTCCCAAAAATGCAACTTTCTGAAGCCAGTAACAGATTTATCAATTGGGTGGGGGGATGCTAAAATAACAGTCACATTCAATATGACTTTAAGTATAACAATATGACCCCCTGCCTCCCTTCACATAGCATAGGACTAGGGGGAGCTTAGTGCATGCAAATTTATACAGCTACCAGTGAACTCCGTGAAAGTTGTAAAAATTTCTGTGTCAGGGAGCAGAAGTTCAACTCGTGGGCCTCCTATTACCACAGACCACACATCAGTGGAGTGATCTACCTCTATAGTGAGTACAACACTGTGATCAATGGCAGATTCTCCTCTCTACTACTGGAATGGTAGCTAGAGTGAAGTTATTACGGATCAATGTGTCTGGTCATAGGAAATAAGCTATATAGAGTGTGTTGCCAATGGCAGTGCCACACAAATGTTTTCCTAATCAGTGGCATGGCAAATAGGGTCAAACAGACCTTCCAGTTTTGCCGTTGGAGGATATTATTCTTATTACTTGTTGTCTTACAAATAGTTTTGGTAAATAAGTATATTGCAAAAAAAATATATAAAAAAAATATATACTCATATATATGAGTATTACACTCACACGTAATCCGGTTTCCTAGAAGTCTCCATGACAGCACATCCTGAGACTGACTTCCTCTGATAGGACAGGAAAAAACACAGAGAGGTTTAAAAACCCCACCCCTACCTCTCATCGCTGGTGTATTTTAACAGAACCAGGAAAAGGGGTAAAACATAAACCAAAGTAAAATTATCAACAAAAGGGTAGGAATATATGTGCTGTCATGGAGATTTCTAGGAAACCGGATTACCGGTGAGTGTAATACTCATTTCCCCAGTCGTCTCCGTGACAGCACATCCTGAGAACTAACAAAGTAAACTTTAGGGGGACACAACAGTACCTAGGACCCTGCGTCCAAAGGCCATGTCCTCATTGGGAAATACATCAACCCTATAATGCTTGGTAAAGGTGTGAGCCCTCTTCCAAGTGGCTGCTCTGCAAATTTGTTCTAAAGATGCAGAGGCTATCTCGGCCCAGGAAGTAGAAATGGATCTTGCTGAATGGACTTTGAGGGACCGAGGAGCTTCTTTACCGGAGGCTCTATAGGCCTCAGAAATGGCACACCTAATCCAGCGGGATATTGAGCTTTTTGCCGCTTTTTACCCTTATTTGGGCCGGAAAACTGAATAAATAAGTTTTTATCTATCCCCTAAACGCGTATTTTTTGATCCCCATATTCCAGAACCTACTCTCAACATTCATGGATAAAATCAAGTGCCTTTGCATCTAATAAGTAGAAGCGCTTCTCTTATATGAACTTTTGTACTACCTCCGATACCCAGGACCCGACCACATAGCCGGAAACCAACATACCTGATCATGTGGGACGCCGAGCTGCCACCTCCAGGACCACGCAAGGTATTGCAGTTGGAACATTGCAGACAGTATATCTGGACGGTGAAACATCATGGCTGGAGTCATCTGCAGGAGGGAGGTAAAACAAGTCAGGTACTGACCGTTCCGTGGGACACCACGTGGTAGCAGAGGTACGGGCTGCTAACAAGTTATTTACTATACAGCAACCAACAAGTTATTTACTATACAGCAACCAACCTATATATGCACGAACATATGCACTTTACTAACCATAAGGAAAAACAGGCGAATTGTACTAATAAGTAATCATCTGCATTACCTATATTATCTATCATATCAGCACATAGAACTGCCACCAATGAAACTAAACTAATACTCAGTATCCAATGCAAACAGAATAGCTATTCAGCTGTTCATACGATACATTAATGTCGACCGCAGACTAATAAACTGAGGATTATATTATTCGTCATCTCAACCAGTTACTTACCTCAGATAAAAATTATATAACAAACTCAGGAGGCTATTGATTAAGAGGCCCCATTAGCCCTCATTTATAGGCCTAATTCCAGCGGTGACCATCAATAGAGGGCCATTTTGGATGAGATAACTATATCTGGACCTGCATGCTAGTGAGTCATTTTAACATATGCGATTCTGTGTGCAAGTTTTTAGAGTTATTTTATGAAGTGGTATTTATTTTATGAAGTTCCATTTATGTACAATTTCATGTGTCCTAAAATTGAAGTTTTACGGTAATCTACACCTCCACATCTTCACTGTATGGTACTACAAGTTGAGTGCCTGCCGCTACATTTCTTTTTAAATTATCCTTTATATCCTTTGACTAGGTGGGTCAACACGCGACTACAGCACCTATCCACACCTACAGGTGGGTGAGCCTCTACCCATCCTTTTTGTATCGAATATGAGCTTGTCTTCAAACACTCTAAGGAAGGGCTCCTGGATAGATAAAGCCTGATGCTCACAAACTCTTCTCGCAGAGGATATTGCCACTAAGAAAGAGAGTAAGCCACTTAATAGTCAGGGAGTCTAGAGGCTCAAATGGAGAATCTGACAAACCTGTAAGAACAGTATTCAGGTTCCATGGAGCGATCATATTTTTAATTCTGGGTTTCAATCTATAAGCCGCTTTTAAAAACCTACACACCCAGGAGACCTCATAAAGACTAGTGTTATATAGGGCACCTAATGCGGAAACCTGTACCTTAAGGGTATTCGGGGAGAGACCCATATCCAAACCGTCCTGGAGAAATTTCCAAACCTTAAGATATGGCATAGAGGTATTAGATTTTCTACTGAACAAAAGGGTATTTACAACCCTCTGTGATATACCCAGACCTAAGAGGATGGATTGCTCAGTAACCAGGCTGACAGCTTGAGAAGACTGGGGTTCGGATGAGAGATTGGACCCTGCATTAGAAGATCTTTCCTCGGGGGGGGGGGAACAGGATTGGATCTTCCTGGCTGAGGGATTTTAAGAGACCGAACCACCCCCTTCTGGGCCAAAAGGGGACGACCAGGATTAGGACACATCTTTTGGATTGGAATTTCTGCAGAACCTTTGGGATATTGTTGAGCCGAAATGTCGCTGTACCACATAGGTGAATAAAAGGTTGAGAAAGGTTCTGCAGAAATTCCAATCCAAAAGATGTGTCCTAATCCTGGTCGTTTGTTTTGTATTTCTTGGAGTGCTGCCCGTTTTTTCTAATATATATATATATCCAGAAAATGGCAGGGCAGCACTCCTAGCTTCAAGTGATTCAGGTGCCAGCGTTTTTTCCTTGGTCCTGGGGTCCAAACACAATCCAAATAAATGTAACGCAGCACTCCTTGGATAAAAAGTTAAAAAATACGATATTTATTCAACACATAGCGATTATCAAGCCAAGTGAAACACACAATAAAGTGACTGTGCATATATAGAAACATTTCAGGAAGTAATCTGTGCTAATTTCCTGATTAATTACATACTGGAAATTATGTAATTAATTCATAGTGTAGCAGCCATCCAATACCCTCAGGTATAGTGCATCACTTTTCCGTGATTATCTTCAATTTCATAGTGCTTCATATAATTTCATAGTGCTTCATATAATATATACTCCCCAAATGGTGATAGTGGTTAAAACATCCATGGCTTGCTCAAACACAATTCACACCTGTAAGAAAACCGCAACACAGGAATCCATGAATTTCAGTTAGCTTATGCTTTCACAGGACTATATAAAAAATGGAGCGTCCCCCCCATCTCGGCGTGTCTCTTTGTATACTGCGCCTGCGCTACCCTCGTACTGTAGTGCATCATCACCCGGTGTTAGAGGCAGGCCGATCTCGCAATGTACTCTCAATAGCGCTATGTTAAAGATGGAGCATTCCCCCAGCTCGGCGTGTCTCTCTGCTTACTATGCCTGCGCTGCCATCGCACCGCAGCGCATCACAAACCCGACACTCGGGGCGGGCCAATGTCGCAACATGCAGATGCCTAACTCAGCATCCTGCCCTGCATCCTATGTGTATAACAGGGCAAACACCGAAGCAGCACCAAGGTCACCAAATGTGGAAACTTGGTCAACCATCAGTATTACATCGCGCAACACCTTCATATCACCTAACATTATCTATATTGGATCCACACATCCAAGCGCTGTATTCACTAAAGGCAGCAGTAAAAACCTTGTACTGACCCCAGCCTGAGTTTCACAATCATTATAATCGTTACCTATATTTATTGAGGACTACATATAATATTGACCACAGCTTATATACCCCCGGAATACTTCCCTGTATATTAGACACATAAGCATTTGCATACATATACTCACATATTAAAGTCCCTCTGTAATAATGGTAACGATTAATATTATAAGGTAACTGAAATGGATAAAACCTGGAAAAGCGATCTCTCCCACAGGTGTCCACAACTCTCAATAAATAACTGCGGAAGTTGCACAATCCTTATATTATAATGCATCATATACAATGACTCCAGTGTTGCCAGACACCTGGGTCGCGGCAATTTGTGGGCCATCCACTACATACCTCAGTTAATAATTCCTGAGGTCACTCTAAATTCTATATTTAACCCTTTAGGTTTAAGTGTGTCCAAACAATGAATCCACCATATATTCTCCCAGATTTTCTAACCTAGCAGGTAATATGAATAGTTAACACTTAATCCCACCACACCTATTTTGATGGGTGTACAGCTGATCTATATCACCTACAAAACCAGCTCCATTTAGTAGATCTCAAGAACCCGTATTACGACTTCTTTTGGTAGCCTGGGAACACTCAAATGTTAGTTGGATATATACGACCACATCACATCAGTAAATGACTAATCAGGATGTGCCACATTACAGTCAAAGGCTAATATGTGGAGCTTCCTGGAGTTTGCTTGCCTACAGTTAGTTTGTTGCACCTGGTCTCTGAATTAGCCCCTACATAATATGGCAGAAGGCTACTCAGAATTTTAATGTTCTACACTGGATAGGTCATTCTTCTTAATTGGAAACCCCCTAAATGTCCCATAGTATCCCAGTGGATACAACTGATTAATTACTGATCTTTCACTTTATAAACTGACCTATGCTACTAGTAGAACCCATGACCATTTTCTCCAGATTTAGGATCCTTGGATCCAAGCACAGATTAATCTGGCTTTAAACTAGTGTGAGTGTGTTGCGATTTACTCGAGAGAGAAAGTAGGAATTAGTCCTACCGGTAATTGGTTTTCCAGGAGTCTAACATGACAGCACCACGTGGAGGTTGTTCTTATTGGCTGGAGTAGTACCAGATTAGACTACTCAGGGTGTAACTAGAGCCTTTACGTTCAATAAATTCTGTCTATAGTAACTACAAAACATGTGGAAACTGAACCATGTAGCGCCTCTACATATGTGGTCAACTGTAGCCTTGGCTTTTTCAGCCCAAGATGTTGCTACTGCTCTTGTACAATGGGTTGTAATGTCTAAGGGACATGACAAGTACTGAGAAGTATAAGCAACATGAATAGTGGATTTTAGTCATCTTGCCAAAGTTCCTTTTCTAATCTTCTTTCCTTTATTCCTCCCTGAAAACTATATGTAAAAATCCTTCCTCCAAGTTTCAATTGTCTCCAGATATCTAATTGCTGTCCTTTTTAAATCTTTACACTGCTCAATTGGGCAAATGATTGCCGGGAAAGATGCGTTCCTGCTTGTCAGTGAAGAAGAAAGCTGGATTTACATGCAGCCATCTCCTCCACAGTATAGGGAGGAGCAATCGATAATGTCATCAATCATCATCCTCAGTGGCGTAACTAGAGCGTTATGGGCACCAGTGCAAACTTTGAATTGCCCCCCCCTCCCATTTTTACAAAGAGGTGGCAGATTTAGGTCTGCAACTAAAAAGCTGTTTGATCATTTTCATCTAATTCCATGTATTTTGGTGTGCTGAAAACAAATAAAATAGACGTCAAAATTGTCTTCAAATTTATCACATATTTTTATTTTTGGTATTTTTTTCTATTATGGGGTTTTAACTAATTTTAAAGTCCAAATTACTATTAATTAATTCACATAAGTGCATTTAAGATCTAAAATGCAAAAAAAAACTTAAAGGGGTTATCAGAGTTATGTAAAAAAAAAATATAGCACTGTAAATCTGATGGTCAGCAATATAAACAAACTAAGCAAGTTTTAGGGGGGAAAAATTATATTTCTTCATTTCCCTAGTTCTCTTCTTGGCCCTTTGTTGTTATTTTTAAGTAAACAATCTCTGCAAAGGGGGTGACATGTGTGACCAGGGCCGTCTTTAATATTGATTGGACCCTGGGCAAAAATTTACTTGGGCCCCCTGGATCCCGCCTTCCCACACCTTAGCAGGCAATCACGCCCTCCACCACAACACACACACAAAAAATCCACACATCTGGTAGAGTACAGTGAATGACTGTAAATACTTCCAGTTCTGAAGACTCCAGCGGCTCACGATCAGTGCTCTGGGCAGCTGGGCTCAGGCTGGAAGTGAGCACCGCTCTGCAGGAAGGAGACCAAGGCTCGGCTCATCCTAGTGTTACAGTGCAACCCGGCACCCCACAGTATGCAGTATAGCACCCTATAGTATACAGCAACCCACAGTATGCAGTATAGCACCCCACAGTATATAATAGAGCAGTATAGCACCCCACAGTATAAAACACCTCACAGTATACAGTAGAGCAGTATAGCACCTCACCATATACAGCACCCCAAACTATACACGATACAGCACCCACACTATAGTACAGCAGTATAGCACTTCACAATATACAGCACCCACAGCATACAGTATACAGCCCCCCACACTATACAGGCCCCCCACACTATACAGCACCCACAGTATACAGCCCCCCACAGTATGCAGTATAGCACCCTATAGTATACAGCACCACACAGTATGCAGTATAGCACCCCACACTATACAGTACCCCACAGTATATAGTAGAGCAGTATAGCAGCCCACAGTATACAGCACCCCACAGTATACAACACCTCACAGTATACAGCACCCCAAACAATACACAATACAGCCCCCCACACTATACAGTACAGCAGTATAGCACTCCACACTATACCGCACCCTCAGTATACATTATACAGACCCCCACAGTATACAGTACAGCAGTATAGCCCCCCCACTATACAGCCCCCCCTACTATACAGCCCCCCCACACACTATACAGCCCCCCACAGTATACAGTCCCCCCACAGTATACAGGCCCCCCACAGTATACAGGCCCCTCCACAGTATACAGGCCCCTCCACAGTATACAGGCCCACACAGTATACAGCCCCCCACAGTATACAGCCCACCACACAGTATACAGCCCCCACACAGTATACAGTCCCCACACAGTATACAGTCCCACACAGTATACAGTCCCCACACAGTATACAGCCCACCACACAGTATACAGCCCACCACACAGTATACAGCCCACCACACAGTATACAGCCCACCACACAGTATACAGCCCCCCACAGTATACAGCCCCCCACAGTATACACCACCCCACTATACAGTAGTGTACAGTATATTAACATAACAGCCCCTGTCACCTTTTTCTGATGTAACCTTCACACAAAAAAGCTCCACAGTTAACTTCTGCAACACTCCTGATAGGACCTGTGATGACCTCATAGCCATGTGACCAGTTATTGCTAGGTTACTGGTCACATGGTGATGATGTCATTAAGGTCCTAAATCACAACTTTAACACAGTACGATCATGATGCCTGGACTCCTGGTAGAGCTGACAGCCTGACACCTGGGGCAGTGGCTAGCAGGGCTCAAGAGGCAGCTGCCTTGGGCCCCCCAGGAGCAACTGGGCCCGGGGCAGCTGCCCCTTTTGCCCCTTGGTAAAGACGGCCCTGTGTGTGACATGTCTGACTACTGGGATACTCAGCAGCATGCTGTATGTGTAAGCCTCAGCCCTGAGTCTGTGCTTCTAATGGTAGAAGAGGTTAATCTTTCCTGAAGAATCCAGTGGGAGGGATTCTCTCCTGCAGTCCACACTTGTGCACGAATCATCATCAGGTTCTTGGTTCTAGGCTGTTCACACTTTTTCATCGCAGTTTGTGTTAGCTGGTCATTCTTCAACCGTTATGCTATGGCTCTGCAAAAGTGTATTAATTCGCCAGACAGTTTCTGTTTAATCTGTGGTGAATATACATTGTTGAAGCAACAGCAGAATATTACAGGCTTTGTGAAAAAAGTATACTTTGCATTCTTTGGACTAAAAATAGGAGATCAAATAAAGTTTGGGCGCCTCATAAAGTGTGCAAACGGTGTGTTGAGGACTTCCGAAACTGGTTCAAGTGTAAGAAAAAATCTTTCCGTTATGGGATTCCTAGGGTATGTAGAGAGCAAAAGAACCATAGTGACGACTGTTACTTTTGTTCATGCGATGTGAAAGGGTTTAATTCCAAATGGAAGCATTCCATTTCATACCCCAATCTTCACTCAGCAATTTGTCTCATCCCCCATGGCACAGATATACCAGTACCCAAGCCCCCTGCTACCTTGGAAGAGATGCCTAGCTCCGATGAAGGTGAAGTCATACCTGAACCAGATGACGAATCAAGTTCTGACTTTAAAGATGATACAAGACCAAAATAGTTTTCTCAGGAGGAGATGAATGATTTGATAAGGCTGGTTTCACACGGGCGTGACGGATTTGATCCGGATGCGTTCAGGGTGCGTTCAGTGAAAATGTTGCGATTTTGGCACTAAAACAAGTTTTGTCTGCGATTGCGTTTAGTTGTTCAGTTTTTTCCGCGCGGGTGCAATGCGTTTTGATGCGTTTTTCACGAGCGTGATAAAAAACTGAATGTTTACAAACAACGTCTCTTAGCAACCATCAGTGAAAAACGCATCGCACCCGCACTTGCTTGCGGATGCAATGCGTTTTTCACTCAGCCCCATTTACTTCTATGGGGCCTGTCCTGCGTTACAAACGCAGAATATAGAACATGCTGCGATTTCAAAGCATTGCAGAAGTGATGCGTGAAAAAAAACGCTCATGTACACAGACCCATTGAAATGAATGGTGCCGGATTCAGTGCGGGTGCTATGCGTTCACGTCACTCATGGTACCCGCACGGAAATCACGCTCGTGTGAAAGGGACCTTAGAGACTTGAATCTTCCCAAAGATGCCGCTGAGTTACTCAGATCAAGGCTGAAAAGCAGAAATGTATTGTTGCCACGAGTGTCATCTTCATGGTTCAGACATCGTGAAAAGGAGTTTGTTATTTACTTCACCCAGGAAGACAAGTTGGTTTATTGCATCGATGTCGAAGGTCTGATGGGACAATTTAAAATCAATATGATTCAGAGCAATGGCGTCTTTTTATAGATTCTTCAAAAAGAAGTCTCAAAGCAGTTTTACTCCACAACGGTGGTTTTTACTCTTCCATACCTGTAGGTCATTCCGTACACTTGAAGGAAACTTACGAGAACTTGGACTTGGTTCATCGTAAACTTAAATATGAAGACCATGGTTGGCAAGTGTGTGGGGACTTGAAGGTCTTGTGCATGCTGCTCGGGCAACAAGCTGGGTATACCAAATACTCTTGTTTTCTGTGTCTATGGGACAGTCAAAACCGACAAAATCACTGGACCAAGACGAGTTGGCAGCCAAGGGTACTACAGTCAGTGAAAAAAATGTCCTTCGAGAAACTTTGGTACCTTCTCATAAAGTTCTTCTGAAGCAATTCGTAAAATCACTTCCAAGAGATGGAGAATGCTTCAAATATTTGGTCACCAAGTTTCCAGGCCTGTCGGAGGCAAAATTGAAGGAAGGTGTGTTCGTCGGACCAGACATTAGAAGGATTATAGTTTATCAAGAGTTTGTCAATACCATGACGGATCCTCAAAAAGAAGGGAGGATTGCATGTAAAGAAGTGGTACAGAAATTTTTAGGCAATAACAAATATCCTCACTACAAAAAGATCATCGGACGAATGCTGAAAGCATTTCAAGCTTTAGGTTGCCTGATGAGTTTGAAAGTGCATTTCCTCCAGTCCCACCTATGACAAAATGGAGGTCATTTTCGGATTCAGTGCACCAAAAAACATAAAGATTACGTGGAATAACCAAAACAGCTCTTGAAAACCTTTTTTTTGCAGACCTATGTAAATTTTCTTTACACTAAGGGTTCTTTCACACGAGCGGATGTCGTGCGGGTAATCCACTGCGGGAACGAGAGCCAAGCCCCGTTTCGGACAGCAGAGACACGGAGCATTAACATAATTGATAATGCTCCGTGTCTCTCTGTGATCTTTTTACCACAAAATCACAGTGAGATAAAGTTGTTACCATGATTTTGTAGTAAAAAGATTACAGAGAAGGACGGACCATTATCAGTCATGTTAATACTCCGTATCTCTGCTGTCCGGAACAGGGCTTGGTTCTCTTTCATGCAGTGGATTACCCACACAGGATCTGCTTGTGTTAAAGAGCCCTAAGTCCAATGCATGGCTACACTCACCCAGTCCTAATAAAATCTGGTCCTACCTTATCCAGGGTGTTGCTAGAGTCGGCTTGATGTCCGCTGGATCCAGAACAAGGTCCCTGTGGTCATAGAGAAAAAAAGAATAATCACATAAGGAAGGGATGGTGACTGCCCCTGTGAAATCCCCAGCTCGGGGCGCTGTGCTGGCCTGTAAGACTGAGCCATGCCAATGTATAGCAGCGTAATCTAGGACATTTCCCCTAAATCCTACTACACAGTACTAATGCCCACCTTGTGGCCCCTCACAGTACTAATGCCCACCTTGTGGCCCCTCACAGTAATTATACCCACCTTGTGGTCCCTTCAAAATAATTATGTCCTCCTTGTGGCCCCTCACAGCAGTTATGCCCACCTTTGTTCCTGTAGTTATGCCCAGATATGTGCCCCCTCAAAGTCATTATGCCCAGATATGTGCCTCCCTCACAGTAGTTATGACCAGATATTTGCCCCCTCACAGTAGTTATGCCCAGATATGTGCCCCTCACAGTAGTTATATCGAGATATGTGCCCCCCTCACAGTTCTTATAGTCATATTATGTGCCCATCACAGTGGTTATGCCAGATATGTGCCCCTTCACAGCAGTTATGCCAGATATGTGCCCCTTCATAGCAGTTATGCCAGATATGTGCCCCTTCACAGAAGTTATGCCTGATATGTGCCCCTTCACAGCAGTTATGCCAGATATGTGACGCCTCACAGTAGTTATACCCAGATATGTGCCCCTCACAGTAGTTATACCAAGATATGTGCCCGTCACAGTAGTTATACCCAGATATGTGCCCCTCACAGTAGTTGTCCCCTTTTTGCAGCTTTATAGAAAAAAAATAATACCTTCTTCCCTGATGGCGCGCTTCCACACTTACATTGCGCTGCTGGCTGTGCTGGAGGCCGATTCCTGGGCCTTCAGCGCTTCTCCCACAGCCAACAGTGCTGTGTGTGGCCTGCAGGGGGAGCACCTGAGCTCTAAAGAACAGTGAAGCAGGGAGCGGAGAGGTCTCCCTGCTTCACTCTAAAAACAAATAGCACAGCAATGACAAGAACTGCCGGGAGATTGCGCCCCTCCCCTCCTTGTGTCTGCGCCCCCTCGTGTTTAAAGAGCGCTCTGACGGGGTCCGGCATTCTCGCTGTACTTCATGCCGGGCCCCGTCAGAGCACTCCCATTACACGTGAGTGCAGCGGACCCCGCCGGCCCAGTCGTGGTCGCACCCTCTGCGACCGCAACACCCCTGGTCCTCATAAAAATTCAATGTTTGCCAGCAGCAGAGTGTGAATTCACATGCTACAATTTTCAGACAGACGCATGTTGTCCTTCATCATGGTCATGCAGATAGATAATAGACAGACAGATAGATAAACATAATGATGAATTTTGCTGTAACAAATGATGGACATTAGCACAAGTTGTCTGTTATAAATCAAGTTACACAGAGCATTTTGAATATGTGGAGGTAGAAAATGAACTAGTTAGGCCTCATGCACACGACCATTGTGTGTTTTGCGGTCCACAAATTGCGGATCCGCAAAACATGGATGGCTTCTGTGTGCGTTCCGCAATTTGCGGAACGGCACAGACAGCTATTGATATAACTGCCTATTCTTGTCCGCCAAATGGACATAAATAGGACAAGTTATATTTTTTTTCCGGACCACTGAACGGAGCAACGGATGCGGACAGCACACAGAGTGCTGTCCGCATCTTTTGCGGCCTCATTAAAGTCAATGGGTCCACATCCAATCCGCAAAAACTGCGGCTCGGATGTGGACCAAAACAACTGTCGTGTGAATGAGGCCTTAGTGTCACATGGTTGGCTGATGTTAGGTCACATCTCACTACCCTAAGGCATGATGGAACAGCAAGTAGGATTCAAGCATGGGGGGAGGGGTAAAAGAAAACTACAAATGAGCTAAATCTAAAACAAATAAAAAAAAATTAAAACTCCAAGGAGGAATGTGAGATAGAATTCTTGATGAACTTTACGGTGAAAGGTAATTGACGGCATAACCTATTTAAGGCCAAAATCTGAACCTTTAAGGTACTACACCTAAGTATCTTGAAACCTGTTGTCTGATTCAGAGAACCTTTTAGGTGCACAGCTGAGATTGATGGAACAGTTCTCTCTGCCCAGCTAAAGATCTGGTCTGCCAAGGACTGCAGAAGATGAAACTGTCATGTTCGGGTGTGGGAGGAAAACACCACACCGAACATAGGAGGGAAAGGGATAAGGGAATAAGACCTGGAAACTAGGGAAAGGGAATGGACACCTCCTAGTAAAACCCTAATCAAAGTCCTGACTAACTACCAGTATAAACAGCCCATAGAGGTAGGTGAGTTTATACACCGAAATACCTAGTGTCCTAACTCACCATATAGGACCCTGGTACTAATGTCAGGGCTGAGACAACCTGTTCCTCCAAAAGGAAGGAAGGACGAACAGGAGTCTCCCTCAGGCCTAAATACAAATGACAGGGAAATTCAACACACAAAATAACCCAAGCAAAATACAAAAGGGAAAGAAACCCCTTAACTTCAAGTTGCTGTGGCAGCACCAGGAACTCAGCTGAGATCAACACACCAGCTATCCACAACTCCAACAGAATCTATAAACCATATAGATTAGTGGGAAAAACAACAATAAATAGAGAAGGTAAAATGACCATAATAGCCACACCTGGGGAAAGAAGGTGTGGCAAGCGCCAGAAAGAACACATATGTCATTTGATTCAAATGGAAAACATGTCAGATCAAATCACGTGTTGCCAGTCTCTCCGATCTCCTGCCACCGAGGGAACGTCTGTGACAGAAGCCTTGTAACTCCCTGAAGTCTCAGAAAAGATACGGTTGTCATATTGTCTGACAGAATGCATACTTGTTGAGCTGTTAGGTGACACTCTGTGTCACGGAAGGTGTACAGAAAACTAGAAGAAACAAAATGAAGATCCGACTGACTGGATCCAAAACTAAGGAACAAAATGGAGAGCCCTGCAACAGACCTGGCTCTCTCCCTAACTGCTCAGCCTATACGAAAATCTCAATGGTAGATGATCGCATATCCTCGTACCTCGACTGTATAACACCTGAACACCCTATAATAGTGAGGGGACACGACCACCGGCTCCCTACACTTGATACGGAGGGAGTCAGGGTCACCTGGGATCCAGCAAATAGGAAAACACAAATGAATGAACAAAACTTATCTGTAGAAGATTCAATAGTAGCATCAGCATGCACACACTCCAGGAAGTAATATAAACTGCAGAGTGATGCAGTATGGGAAGGGATTTAAAGGGATGCAATCAGTGCAACTACATGACAGCTGAGAGAGGCTAACGAGATGAGAAAATTAAAGCAAAACAAAAGGAACTTCAAGGAGGAGGTTCTGAAGGACGTCTGTCAGAGCTTCTCAGATGTCTGGTGGTGACAGTACCCCTCCTTCTACAAGTGGACTCCGGACACTCAGAGCCCACCTTCTCAGGATGGGACCTATGGAAAGCCCTGATGAGACGAGTGGCCTTAATGTCAGTCACTGGGACACACATCCTCTCCTCAGGACCATAACCCTTCCAATGAACGAGGTACTGGAGAGAACCGCGGACAACACGAGAATTCACAATCCTAGAGACCTGAAATTCAAGATTACCATCAACCACAATCGGAGGAGGAGGCAAAGACGAGGATACAATGGGTTGGACATAAGGTTTTAATAAGGACTTATGAAAATCATTATGGATCTTCCAAGTCTGAGGAAGATCAAGACGGTAGGCAACAGGATTGATGACGGACAAGATTTTGTAAGGCCCAATAAACTTAGGACCCAACTTCCAGGAGGGAACCTTCAATTTGATATTCTTAGTAGACAACCACACCAGATCACCAACATTCAGGTCCGGACCAGGCACACGTCTCTGATCCGCCACACGCTTATATCTCTCACTCATGCTCTTTAGATTATCCTAAATCTTTTGCCAAATAGATGACAAAGACGAGGAGAATCTGTCCTCATCAGGTAAACCAGAAGACCCCTCTCCAGAGAATGTCCCAAACTGCGGATGAAACCCATATGCACCAAAAAATGGTGACTTATCAGAGGACTCCTGACGACGGTTATTAAAACAAACTCAGCAAGGGACAAAAAAGAACACCAATCCTCCTGATTCTCCGCCACAAAACAGAGCAGATATGTCTCCAGATTCTGATTGACGTGCTCTGTCTGACCATTCGACTGCGGGTGGAAAGCAGAAGAGAATGACAACCGAACCCCCAAGCGAGAACAGAAAGCCTTCCAGAATCTGGAAACAAACTGCGTGCCCCTATCAGAGACTATGTCTGAAGGAATACCATGCAATTTGACAATGTGATCAATAAATGCCTGCGCCAGCATCTTAGCATTGGGCAAGCCAGGAAAAGGAATGAAATGCACCATTTTGCTAAAACAGTCCACCACCACCAGAATCACAGTCTTCCCCGAGGAACGAGGCAGGTCCGTAATGAAGTTCATGGACAGATGTGTCCAAGGACGGGAAGGAATGGGTAACGGAAGGAGAGGACCTGATGGCCGTGAATGAGGGACTTTGGCACGAGCGCAGGTCTCGCAGGCTGCCACAAAACCCTCAACCGACTTACGAAGCGCCGGCGAATCTCCGAGCGATGAGATCCACTGTGGCTCTTGCCCCCGGGTGCCCAGCAAGGACAGTATCGTGGTGTTCCTTAAAAATCTTGTGTCTTAAAGCGAGAGGCACAAACAACCTCCCAGGAGGACAAAGATCAGGAGCCTCTGACTGGGCTACCTGAACCTCTGCCTCCAATTCAGGATAAAGAGCAGAGACCACCACACCTTCAGCCAAAATGGGACCCGGGTCTTCAAAATTCCCACCTCCCGGAAAACAACGTGACAGGGCATCCGCCTTCACATTCTTAACCCCAGGGCGGAACGTGACAACAAAATTAAACCTTGAAAAGAACAAAGACCATCTGGCCTGTCTCGGGTTTGGACGCTTGGCTGACTCCAAGTAGGCCAGATTCTTATGGTCAGTAAACACGGTAATAGGGTGTCTGGCTCCCTCTAGCCAATGGCGCCATTCCTCAAAAGCCAACTTGATGGCCAACAACTCCCTATCTCCCACATCGTAATTTCTCTCTGCGGAGGAGAGTTTCTTCGATAAAAAGGCACGCGGTCGCCATTTGGCAGGAGAGGGACCCTGAGACAAGACCGCACCCACACCCACCTCAGAAGCATCAACCTCAACTATGAAGGGTAGAGAAATATCAGGTTGTACCAAGATGGGAGCGGAAGCAAAACTCTCCTTGATATTAGAAAAGGCCTTACGCGCCTCTACCGACCAGGAGGAAAAATCTACCCCCTTTCTAGTCATATCAGTGAGTGGTTTAACAACAGAGGAATAATTCAAAATAAACTTCCTGTAATAATTAGCAAAACCCAAAAAACGCATCAGCGCCTTCTGATTCTCAGGAAGCTCCCACTCAAGCACAGCGCGGACCTTCTCGGGGTCCATGCGAAAACCAGAAGCGGAGAGAAGAAACCCCAGAAATTGAATTTTTGGAACCGCAAACACACATTTTTCCAGTTTAGCGTACAATTTATTCTCCCACAGGATGAGCAAGACCTGACGTAAATGTTCCTTATGAGTTTTGAAATCAGGAGAAAAAAATCAAAATGTCATCTAGATACACTAATACAAATTTCCCCATTAAATGATAAAAAATGCTGTTCACAAAATGCTGAAAGACGGCTGGAGCATTCATCAAACCAAAAGGCATAACCAAATTCTCAAAATGGCCCTCAGGGGTATTGAAGGCAGTCTTCCATTTGTCTCCTCCTCTGACCCTGACCAGGTTGTATGCCCCTCTTAGATCCAACTTGGAAAAAACTTTAGCCCCAACAATCTGGTTAAACAGGTCCGGGATCAGAGGAAGCGGATAAGGGTCACGAATTGTGATACTGTTCAGCTCCCTGAAATCCAGACATGGTCTTAAAGAACCATCTTTTTTCTTAACAAAGAAAAAACCAGCAGCAACAGTTGACTTCGAGGGTCGTATGTGTCCTTTTCTCAGACTCTCAGAGATATAAGCACGCATAGCGACCCTTTCAGGTTGGGAGAGATTGTATAAACGAGATTTAGGCAGCTTGGCGCCTGGGGTGAGATTAATAGGGCAATCGTACTCCCTGTGAGGGGGCAAGTCCTGAACACCACTCTCAGAGAACACATCCGAAAATTCAGAGAGAAAAGATGGTACAGTCTTAGTAGAAACCTCAGAAACAGATGTCGTGAGGCAATTCTCTCTGCCAAAGTCACTCCAACCATTTATTTGCCTCGCTTGCCAATCAATGGTGGGGTTATGTTTAGTGAGCCAGGGTAGCCCCAACACTAGAGGAGTAGGCAACCCGCTTAGGACGAAACATGACACATCCTCAACATGAGTATCACTCACAATCAAACGGATATTGTGAACTATGCCCTTTAATGATTTCTGAGAAAGTGGAACGGAATCAATAGCAAAAACAGGTATATCCTTTCCCAAAGTGCATACCTGGAAACCATGAGTTATAGCAAATTGATTATCAATGAGATTGCACAAAAAATGTTCTTGCTCTCTAGCGCCACCCTGGCAGGTAGAACAAAACGGGAACTACAAGCAAACGGAAAACCTTCAATTTCCGCATCAACCTTGCCAATAGTAACAGATGGAATATTTTTAGAGGATTTTTTTATTTTTGTTACTTTATTACTCTCAAAAAACTGCCTGAATCTCCTAGAGGGACAAACATTTGCCAAATGATTTATACCCCCACAACAGAAACAAACCTTCCTATGAGGGCTGAATCTTCTATTGTCAGAGGCAATCAAACCCAGCTGCATGGGCTCCTGCTCAGACGGGATTGAGAGCGACTGAGACCCCTGTGCACTGAATGAGACCGCCGCACTGTCCTTGGACTGAGTATGACAGGAAGGAGTGATCTTTCCTCTCTCTCTAAGACGCCTGTCAATACGAACAGCCCGAGACATGGCAGAGTCCAAGGAGGTAGGTCTCTCATGAAAGGCAAATGCATCTTTCAATCCCTCTGAAAGACCATGGCAAAATTGACTTCGGAGTGCAGCATCATTCCAACCAGTATCAGCTGCCCATCTCCGAAATTCTGAACAGTATATCTCTGCGGACTGTTTACCCTGGCATAAAATACGTAGTCTAGACTCAGCCAGAGCAATACGATCCGAATCATCATATATCTGACCCAGGGCTAAAAAAAATTAATCCACTGAACGGAGGGGCCGTGCCCCCACTGGCAGCGAAAAGGCCCAGGACTGAGCATTATCCCTGAGCAGCGAGATGATGATCCCCACCCTCCGCTCCTCATCACCAGAGGAATGGGGAAGTAGGCGAAAATGGAGTTTGCAAGCCTCTCTAAAACGAACAAAATTCTCACTACCCCCGGAGAACGTATCCGGGAGCGAGATCTTAGGCTCAGAACAAACTCCATGAACGCAAGCTGAACCGGTCACCTGAAACTGAGAAAGATTCTTACGGAGATCTGCTACCTCCAATGAAAGACCCTGCATGTGTTCAGTCAAAAGTGAAACCGGATCCATGCTTGACGGTTTTGGCGGTTTATAATGTCACGGAAGGTGTACAGAAAACTAGAAGAAACAAAATGAAGATCCGACTGACTGGATCCAAAACTAAGGAACAAAAGGGAGAGCCCTGCAACAGACCTGGCTCTCTCCCTAACTGCTCAGCCTTTGCGAAAATCTCAATGGTAGATGATCGCATATCATCGTACCTCGACTGTATAACACCTGAACACCCTATAATAGTGAGGGGACATGACCACCGGCTCCCTACACTTGATACGGAGGGAGTCAGGGTCACCTGGGATCCAGCAAATAGGAAAACACAAATGAATGAACAAAACTTATCTGTAGAAGACTCAGTAGTAGCATCAACATGCACACACTCCAGGAAGGAATATAAACCGCAAAGTGATGCAGTATGGGAAGGGATTTAAAGGGATGCAATCAGTGCAACTACATGACAGCTGAGAGAGGCTAACGAGATGAGAAAATGAAAGCAAAACAAAAGGAACCTCAAGGAGGAGGTTCTGAAGGACGTCTGTCAGAGCTTCTCAGATGTCTGGTGGCGACACTTTGCCTGTAGTAAGAACCACTCTCAATTCTCAATTTGATAACCTGCTGCTGATACTCTGGGACCAAGAACCCTGGAGTTAAAGTCTTTGGTCTAAACCCCCCAATCTGTTTTGCTGGCATCTGTCGTGATCAGGACACAAGGATTTAGGTTCAAGGGAACCCTCTGTTGTAACTTTCGTTGGCAGGTCCACCAACTGAGACTTTGTCTCACTCTGAAGGGAAAAGGTATGAAGACTTTTTGGATCTCGATTCCAGAAAGAAAGGGTCAATCCCTGGAGTGGTCAAGAGTCGAGAGTGACACTGACATTAGACCTAGAATCCTCATAGCTTGTCGTAGGGAACAAGACTTATTCCTCTGGAAGGTTGTTACTTCCTGCTGAGCTGGAAGAAAGGACCTTTGAACAGCTAAATATAGAAGTGCCCCCAAAAAGTTATTTCTGGTGTCTTGAAAGAGATCAGATTTTTGAAGATGATCACCCATTCTAACTTCTTTAGAAGAGACAGGGTGTAACTGAGATGCTAGCAGAAAGTCATCCAGGTATGGGACGATGATTATTCCTCTCTCTTTCCTTAGATGAGACATCATTTCTACCATCATCTTCGTGAATACATGGGAGCCGAAGAGAGGCCAAATGGAAGGCACTGAAACTGGAAATGCTGAATTGTCGAATCCTCTTGTATCACAAACCTGAAGTATTACTGATACTCAGGATGAATTAGGATATGACAGTAGCCATCTTTCAGGTCTATGGTACACATTTCCACATGATGGGGAAGTAGTTGAACTGTAAACTTGAATGACTCCATTTTGAATCTTTGATACCTGACCCACTGGTTCAGGAATTTTACATTTATAATTTACCTGAAAATTCCATTCGTTTTTTTCACTAGGACAAGACCCAAGTAATGACCATGAAACATTGTTCCAGAGGTACTGGAACAACCTAGATGGAGAAGTTTTGAATGTCTTCTCGCAGGCTTAAAGGAAATGTGTCACCAAAATTTGTATCTGCCAGTTAAAATCAGATAGTGTCTACTTTTTAAAAAATCTGTTATTATTTTCTGATTGATTTTTTTTTTTTATTCTATTTCCTGAACATTATTATGGAGGCTGCCATCTTGCCTGAGCTGTTCTTAACAGTATCTACAAAGCTTTAAAAAATCGCTTTATGGCAGCCCCATGGACAATAGACACAATGGACAGAAAGGACCCTATTGACTTACATGGGAGAGTTTTCTAGGCATGTTCTGTGACCTGTGCAGGTTATTTCAGGGCTGGTTTTAGACAAAATGTGGCCCTGGGCAAAATCAAAAGTGGGGCCCAAAATCTTGTGATAATGTACTAACAACACAGTTACATTCTGTCGATTTCAGCCCTCCCTCACAAATTTACACCCCATAAAGCTCCTCACACAGTTCTTCACCATCATGGCCTCAGAATATGACACATGCCCCCTCCCCTCACAGCAATGAGATCCCCTTACTCATGACATCTGAGAGTGTTAAAAACCGGAAGCATGGGATTCCTCTTCAGGCGCACTTTCCCCCAGTGGAGATTAGGGAAAGCACCCTGTTCTATAAATAAGCTGTAGCCTGTACTAGGCTTCCAGGCTCATTATTACTACATCCCAGTTCAGGCCACTAGATAGGAGCACTGAACTGTGATATAGTGATTTAACCACCTCAGCTCCCCTAGCTCCCCACCTCCTTTTCTTCTCACTAATAGAGCTTTCATTTGGTGGTATTTCATTGCTGCTGCCATTTTTACTTTTTTTGTTATTAATCGAAATGTACCTAAATTTTTGCAAAAAAATGAAATTTTTCACTTTCAGTTGTAAAATTTAAAAAAAAAAAACGACATCTATATATACATTTTTCTCTAAATTTATTGTTCTACATGTCTTTGATAAAAAAAAAATGTTTGGGTAAAAAAAAATATGGTTTGGGTAAAAGTTATAGCGTTTACAAACTATGGTACAAAAATGTGAATTTCCACTTTTTGAAGCAGCTCTGACTTTCTGAGCACCTGTCATGTTTCCTGAGGTTCTACAATGCCCAGACAGTAGAAAGCCCCCACAAATGACCCCATTTCTGAAAGTAGACAGCCTAAGACATTCGCTGATGGGCATAGTGAGTTCATAGAACTTTTTATTTTTTGTCACAAGTTAGCGGAAAATGATGATTTATTTTTTTTCCTTACAAAGTCTCATATTCCACTAACTTGTGACAAAAAATAAAAACTTCCATGAACTCACTATGCCCATCACAAAATACCTTGGGGTGTCTTCTTTCCAAAATGGGGTCACTTGTGGGGTAGTTATACTGCCCTGGCATTTTAGGGGCCCTAATGCGTGAGAAGTAGTTTGAAATCAAAATGTGTAAAAAATGCCCTGTGAAATCCTAAAGGTGCTCTTTGGAATGTGGGCCCCTTTGCCCACCTAGGCTGCAAAAAAGTGTCACACATGTGGTAACGCTGTACTCAGGAGAAGTTGGGCAATGTGTTTTAGGGTGTCTTTTTACATATACCCATGCTGGGTGAGAGAAATATCTCGGCAAAAGACATCTTTTCCCATTTTTTTATACCAAGCTGGCATTTGACCGAGATATTTATCTCACCCAGCATGGGTATATGTAAAATAACACCCCAAAACACATTGCCCAACTTCTCCAGGGTACGGCGATACCACATGTGTGACACTTTTTTGCAGCCTAGGTGGGCAAAGGGACCCACATTCCAAAGAGCACCTTTAGGATTTCACAGTGCATTTTTTACACATTTTGATTTCAAACTACTTCTCACGCATTAGGGCCCCTAAAATGCCAGGGCAGTATAACTACCCCAAAAGTTACCCCATTTTGGAAAGAAGACACCCCAAGGTATTTCGTGATGGGCATAGTGAGTTCATGGAAGTTTTTATTTTTTGTCACAAGTTAGTGGAATATGAGACTTTGTAATAAAAAAAAATAAAAAAATAAAATCATCATTTTCCGCTAACTTGTGACAAAAAATAAAAAAAAATTCTAGAAACTCGCCATGCCCCTCAGGGGGGTGTCTTCTTTCCAAAATAGGGTCACTTGTGGGGTAGTTATACTGCTCTGGCATTTTAGGGGCCCTAATGCATGAGAAGTAGTTTGAAATCAAAATGTGTAAAAAATGCCCTGTGAAATCCTAAAGGTTCTCTTTGGAATGTGGGCCCCTTTGCCCACCTAGGCTGCAAAAAAGTGTCACATATGTGGTATCGCCGTACTCGGGAGAAGTTGGGCAATGTGTTTTGGGGTGTCATTTTACATATACCCATGCTGGGTGAGAGAAATATCTCGGCAAAAGACAACTTTTCCCATTTTTTTTATACAAAGTTGGCATTTGACCGAGATATTTTTCTCACTGAGTATGGGTATATGTAAAATGACACCCCAAAACACATTGCCCAACTTCTCCTGAGTACGGCGATACCACATGTGTGACACTTTTTTGCAGCCTAGATGCGCAAAGGGGCCCAAATTCCTTTTAGGAGGGCATTTTTAGACATTTGGATCCCAGACTTCTTCTCACGCTTTAGGGCCCCTAAAATGCCAGGGCAGTATAAATACCCACATGTGACCCCATTTTGGAAAGAAGACACCCCAAGGTATTCCATGAGGGGCATGGCGAGTTCATAGAAGATTTTTTTTTTTGCACAAGTTAGCGGAATTTTTTTATTTTTATTTTTTCTCACAAAGTCTCCCTTTCCGCTAACTTGGGACAAAAATTTCAATCTTTCATGGACTCAATATGCCCCTCAGCGAATACCTTGGGGTGTCTTCTTTCCAAAATGGGGTCATTTGTGGGGTGTTTGTACTGCCCTGGCATTTGAGGGTCTCCGCAATCATTACATGTATGGCCAGTATTAGGAGTTTCTGCTCCTTATATTGAGCATACGGGTAATTATATATTTTTTTTTCGTTCAGCCTCTGTGCTGAAACAAAAAATGAACGCCACAGATTTCTTCATTCGCATTGATCAATGTGGATGAAAAAATCTCTGCTAAAAAAAAAAAAAGGAGGGGAAAGGCGTCTGCCAGGACATAGGAGCTCCGCCCAACATCCATATCCACTTAGCTCGTATGCCCTGGCAAACCCGATTTCTCCATTCACATCAATCAATGTGGATGAATAAATCATTGCCGGGATTTTTTTTATTTTTTTATATACAAAGTGTTTGCCAAAGCATATGAACACCACCTCCCCCTCAGCTCATAAGCCTCGGCAAACATATCTTTTACTGCAGAGGAGAAATCTCGTCTTGCAGTGCCGCATACACCGACTTTTGTGTAATCTGACAGCAGCGCAATGCTTCTGTCAGAATGCACATCAGTGCTGCAGCTAGTCGATCGGTTGGTCCACCTGGAAGGTAAAAAAAACAGGCCGCAACGCAATAAATTTATTAACTTTATAATAACATTTGAACGGAACATATAAACTTTATTTAACTTTTTGAACAGAACGTTAACTTTTTTGCTTACCGGTGATTTTTTTTTTTTTTTTTTTTTTTACCTTTATAGGACAAACCTCTCCTTCCCCATGGGACAATGTGCAAAGCGCAAAGCGCCCAAAGATGTGGCAAAGTACATTATGCACTTTGTCCCAGGTGAAAGGAGAGGTTTGCAGCAGCTGTGAGTGAAAGGGCCCTAATAGCCCTGTGTGCCTGTCCTGTGAAACGCAATCCCTATGCTAAGTGTACCTGTGTGTGCTACTTCCGGAAACACTCCCCTAAGCATAGGGCAGGGTGGTCAGGGCAGTCAGGACAGAAATAGCGGGTGTCACGCCTTATTCCACTCCTGCTACAGACAACATTTTTTTCGGGGTGGCGGTCGGTTTGAGGTACCAGCAACGACACTGGGGAAATGTCGCTCGTGTAGACGGCTCACTACACTGGTGGATGGGGCCACGGAACTTCCTGGATACAGGAGGCTCTCGATGATCTCTTCCTGAAATTTGAGAAAGGATCCTGTTCTCCCAGCCTTACTGTAGAGAAGAAAACTATTATATACAGCCAATTGAATTAAATATACAGACACCTTCTTATACCAGCGTCTGGTCCTGCGGGAAAGTAGATAAGGAGCCAACATCTGGTCATTGAAGTCCACCCCTCCCATGAGCGAATTATAGTCGTGGACACAGAGGGGCTTTTCAATGACACTGGTTGCTCGTTCAATTTGGATTGTCTGCGTGAATGGAGGAGAGCATGTAAACGTCACACTTGTCTCTCCATTTCACCGCGAGCAGTTCTTGGTTACACAAGGCAGCCCTCTCCCCCCTTGCAAGACGGGTGGTAACGAGCCGTTGGGGGAAGCCCCGGCGACTAGGTCGCGCGGTGCCACAGCAGCCAATCTGTTCTTGGAACAAATGCCTGAAGAGGGGCACACTTGTGTAGAAATTGTCCACATTAAGATGGTACCCCTTGCCAAATAAGGGTGACACCAAGTCCCAGACTGTCTTCCCACTGCTCCCCAGGTAGTCAGGGCAACCGACCAGCTCCAGGGTCTGATCTTTACCCTCATAGATCCGAAATTTGTGGGTATAGCCTGTGGCCCTTTCACAGAGCTTATACAATTTGACCCCATACCGGGCGCGCGGTAAAATGTATAAGGGACTCGTCTACGCAGATGTTTTGCTCAGGGGTATACAAATCTGCAAATTTGGTGTTGAAGTGGTCTATGAGGGGCCGAATTTTGTGGAGCCGGTCAAAAGCTGGGTGGCCTCTGGGATGAGAGGTGCTGTTGTCGCTAAAGTGCAGGAAACGCAGGATGGTCTCAAATCGTGTCCTGGACATGGCAGCAGAGAACATGGGCATGTGATGAATTGGGTTCGTGGACCAATATGACCGC
Source organism: Bufo gargarizans (assembly GCF_014858855.1). Classification (NCBI taxonomy): domain Eukaryota; kingdom Metazoa; phylum Chordata; class Amphibia; order Anura; family Bufonidae; genus Bufo; species Bufo gargarizans. The sequence continues at coordinate 300,566,878 of NC_058082.1, read as the reverse complement.
AATTCATGCTTTTTGGTTAAGCCCATGTTGAGGAGAAGGCCCAGAAAAATTTTAAATTCGGAAACTTGGACGGGTTTCCACCGGAAAGACTGGGCATAATAGCTTCCCGGGTTGGCGGCTATAAATTCAGTGGCATATCAGTTTGTTTCTGCCACAACTAAGTCCAAGAGCTCCGCAGTCAAGAACAGCTCAAAAAACCCCAGTGCCGAACTGATCTGAGCTGTCCAACCCGAACTCCAGACTGGGCAGTGAAAGGGGGAACTGTTGGGGCGGCTGAAGTTGGGGGCTGCCAATCTGTGCGGTGGCTGCGACGGGGGAACTAATGCACGTGCCACCCTACCAGCTTCAACTGCCCTTCTGGTGCTCGCCACTTCACCATGTTGTACGGCAGTGCTGGTACTAGGTCCAGGATGGGCTGCGCTGCTGGTGTATGCCTCACCACATAATCCAACAGCACCAGCCCCCCTCTGCTGCCCTTGAAGCGGATCCTGCGCAACCTGTGGTCTAGCAACACGGGGCCGGGTACGCCTGGTGGTATCAGGGACCTCAACCTCCTCGTCCGAACTTTGGGTCAGACTGCCACTGCTTTGTACAGGTTCATATTCTGACCCACTGGATTCGTCAGATGAGGGTTCCCATTCCTCATCCGACTGGGTCAGAAGCCTGTAGGCCTCTTCAGAAGAATACCCCTTGTTTGCCATTTTGTCAACTAAGTTTAGGGGGTATTCACTGAGACTACCCAAGAAAAAAAGCAAGCCTGTCTTACAAATGGGAGGCTAGCAAAGTACCGGAGGCCGCTGCGATTGATAAAAAATATCGAAACTGATTTTTTTATTGCCGCAGCGCTTGTAAAGCGATTGTGCAGTGATCAAAAAAAAAAATAATGTTGTCACTGCGGCGGGGCGGGAGTGGGTGAACGCACGTGTGGGCAACCGATCAGGCCTGATCGGGCAAACACTGCGTTTTGGGTGGAGGGCGAACTAAGGTGACACTAATACTATTATAGATCACTTACAGATACTATAAAAGTACAAATGCTGATTAGCGATACGCTAATCAGCGAATCAGTGACTGCGGTGCGGTGGGCTGGGCACTAAACGATCGCTAACTACCTAACCAAGGGGCCTAAACTATCCTAAAACTATCAGTCAATACCAGTGAAAAAAAAAAAAGTGACAGTTTACACTGATCACTTTTTTCCCTTTCACTAGGTGATTGACAGGGGCGATCAAGGGGTGATCAAGGGGTTATTTGGGGTGATGGAGGGTGATCTGGGGGCTAAGTGTAGTGTTGGGTGTACTCACTGTGAACTGTGCTCCTCTGCTGGAACCAACCGACGAAAAGAACCAGCAGAGGAGCAGAGAAGCCATTTAACACATTATATTTATAAATATAATGTGTTAGATGGCTTCTGATTAGATTTTTTGAAAATCATCAGCCTGCCAGCGACGATCATTGGCTGGCAGGCTGATGACGAAATTGTCTTTTAACTTTTGCCGGCCCGCGATGCGCATGCGGCTTTGCCCGAAATCTCGCGTCTCACGAGATGACGCACCGACGCGCCGGCGCTCCCACTTGGAATAACAGGGCCGCCGCAAAGACACAATCCTGCGTACGGCGGTCCTGAGGAGGTTAAATACAGAATAATGGAGCAATTTACATCTGATGATTTTAAGCTATAGTCCACTTACAAAAAGTTAAAAAAAATAAAAATAATTTATATCACCTCCATTCCCCAAAATAAAAAGAAACAAAAAAAACTGCATTATGGGCATCGCCGCATGCGAAAACGCCCATACTATGAAAATATTTTAAAAAGTTAGCCCATATGGTGAAACTTTTTTTTAAAAAGGCCGATTCACATTTTTTTCATCACTTTATCTCCCAAGAAAATTGAATAAAAAGTGATTAAATCATACACATCCCAAAATGGTATTTTCAAAAACAACAGATTGTCCCGCAAAAAATGAGCCACCACACATCTCCGTAGACATAACACAGTGTGCTGTCCGCATCAGCATTTCCGGTCCACAGCCCCGAACTTCCGGTCCGCGGCTCCGCAAAAAAAAATAGAACATGTCCTATTCCTGTCCTCAGCTGCGGACAAGAATAGGCATTTCTATTGGGGTGCTGGCCCAGTGTTTTGCAAAACACTGCGGTCATGTGAATGGACCCTTAAGGAACTGTTGTATAGACTATGATTTACTACTTTATATATAAAGTACATTTCCCACAATGACGCAAAAAAAAAAAAAGACCAGCGTGGGTCTAATAGACGCTCAGCCAGAGGTCCTGGTTTAGAAGCAAGGCCAAATGTGGTGAGCAAATATCTAACAGCTACAACCTCTCCTTCAAGAACCCTCAATCCAAAGAAAGGGGGAGGAGGGATTAGAAGCTAATTTGGAAAGAAATATACAGTTAAAGGGAGTCTTTCACCTAAAATCACCATTATAGAACACTAACATCAGGATCTTCATTACATTCCCCATATTAAAATGCTACCTTTCATATTGCTGTCCATTGCTGTCCCCTTTCACCCCTCTGGCCCGCCCTAGGATCTTCTGATTACATCCTCCTCTTAGTGAGAAATCCAGCGCTAGCGCCGTTCAACAGATTCGCCGTTCCTGCGCACTTCATTCCCCATTATGGGCAATGGCACCAGAGCGTTTAATGCGCATGTGCCGGCCCATACATTCCGATCTAGCCGGGATTTCTCACTGAAGGGAGGAGGTAATCAGAAGAACCTAGGGTGGGCCAGAGGGGTGAAAGGGGAGGGGTTTGATATGAAAAGCGATGAGGGGCCCGGGCAACAACAACATGAACGCCGCCCCTGGACACCTATATATTGAATAAAAGTGCTTTTCTGAGAAAATTGGCGATGGACAGCAATATAAAAGGTAGCATTCTAATATGGGGAATGTCATGGAGATCGTGATGTTAGTGTTCTATAATGGTGATTTTAGGTAAAAAAAAACTCCCTTTAAATACTCTTATAGGGGGAAAAATGGATGTTGAAATATGCGATTCTGACCCGAGAATGGTGAAAGAAATTTTGTCTGTGGTTACAAGATTGGAAACTACGATGGAGAAAGTGGTAACACAGATAGGGGGAATTCAAACAGATGTGAGCCCAATCAGAGATGATTTGGTAAAACTATGTGACCGTATGCAAGAGATGGAGAGCAGACTATCACCTGTGGAGGACTAAGTAAACTTGAGAAAGACATAGTGAGACTCAAACAGATTAATGGTGCTATGGAGAATAAAATAGCGGATATGGAAGATAGGTCTAGAAGGGTGAATGTGAGATGGGTGGGAATACCAGAGGGAAAGGAGGAATCAGATTGTATTGATTTCATGGAATAATTGATTTTAGAGAATTGCAAGCCTGGGATATTGTTTAACACCTTTGCTGTAGAGAGAGCACACAGAGTTCCAAGCCAAATAAGAAAGCCAGGAGAATATCCAAGAACAATTTTGACCAAGTTTGTATATTATAAAGATTGTTAAGCTGTGTTTAAGGTCGGATGTCAGAGTTTCTGAGAAGTTTGCAATTGATGGAATAAGAATAAGAGTATATCTGGATTATTGAGAGGCTACTAGCGCTCAAAGGAAAAAATATGATGGTATAAAAAGGAGACTTAGGCAGTCAGGGATTAAATACAGTTTGGTCTTTCCAGCCAAACTGCGAGTATTGCATCAAGATAAAGTATTGTTTTTCTTACTGTCCAAAAGAAGCAAATGAATGGCTAGATTTGAATGGCTTGAGTGAAAAGTAGAGGTTTAAGAAGGAGAGCGGGGCGGGACATAAGGAGTTTATTATGCATGGAGAAGGGGCTCTCTGTTGGTATAATACGGGGAGCTGAATGGAGGGTTTTTGGGATGGAATAGGTTTCCCTGAGACAGAGGGGGTTTCTGTTTTGTTTGTTTTTTCCATTTTTTTCCCTCTCTCTCTTATTTGGGTGTTTGTATTATTTTCTGAATGATAAGAATTATTTCAATTAATGTACGAGGGTTAAGAGAAAGATTAAAAAGGTTTGCTGTTTTTGAAGGGGTGGGGAGGTACTTGCCAGCCATCATCTGCCTACAGCAAACACATTTAGATAAGGAACTTTTGAATTGTGTAGAAAAAAGATGGACAAGAGCACAATATCATTCGGTATATACTTCATACTCAAGAGGGGTTTCTATTTTGGTGCACAATAAAGTTAATTATGAGTATATTGCAGTTAAGGCGGATGACTGTAGCAGGTACCTTTTCCTTCAGTGCAAAATTAATGGCATTTTGATGGTAATTGCAAACATTTATATTCCACCTCCGTATAGGCCTGACGTATTATATGAGTTACAGAAATATATGATTGAGAGACAAGAATGTACATTAATTGCAGTAGGGGAATATAATGCAGTGATGGATCCAAGTAGAGACAAATTATCTAATAGTAAGACTTCAATATGTAACACTAATCTGGCCAGATTGATATCCGAATTTGGATGGGTGGATGTTTGGCGACTATATAATCCAGAAGATAAGGTTTTTTCCTGTTATTCAAAGACACATCAAACAGTATTGACATGATCTTTGGTAACAGGAAATTGTTAGATAAAAAGATAACATGTATAAAATATGTACCTATGGTTATGGAAGATCATTGTGCACTAGTAATGGAGATGGGGTCCTTGATTAAACAGGATCCTATGATAGTTAGATTTAATCCTCACTGGCTAAACTTGCTTAGGGTTCAGGGCGGTATTAAGGAAGATCTGAGTTTTGGGATGCGGCAAAAAGCCAAAGAACTCTGCACAGAAGACCCCTCACCAGAAAACCAGAGAAATTGGGAAGAGGAATATAGGAAAGTTAAAGAAATATACACTGAAAGATCTCAAACATTATTATTTGCTGAGGGTGAAAGGATAGACAAGCTGCTGGCAAATATAATTAATAATCAACAAAGAAGAAAACTGGGTAGGTGTATGAATATCAATAAAAGTTCTCAGTCACGATGCCTATGAGTGGCGCTGCAGGTCCCAGAGTGAAGTGGGTTACTTTCACACAGTGAGTCAATGAATCTCAGCAAAGGACTGCACCACCGCAGGCTTCCAGAAGGTGTTCCTCTCAGGATGAAGCCAGTAGAACCATTTAAATATAGGCAAACATCGATTGTCCACAAGAAGTTCACAGTTTTCCAACCAGTCTTTCTGTGGATACCAAATGAATGCAAAATAGTGAAGAACCACCAATACAGATAAAATGAATGGGCGTTTAATATACTCACAAAAGTAGCAGAATAAATAGCATATCATAGGAAAGTGTTGATCCTCGTTACACAGCCCAACCTAGGTTTCGCATTCGCTTCATCGGGGGCGCATACTCCACCCTACTAAGGGCGTTCCATTTATATGTTCAAAAATCAACAAGACAATCCCCTTTTTTTCAAAAGTCATACATATCACATAAAGGTCTCATGCACACGGCCGTTGTTTTGGTCCACATCTGAGCCGCAGTTTTGTCGGCTCGGATGCGGACCCATTCACTTCAATGGGGCCGCAAAAGATGTGTACAGCACTCCGTGTGCTGTCCGCATCCGTTGCTCCGTTCCGTGGTCCACAAAAAAAATATAACCTGTCCTATTCTTGTCCGCGTTTTGCATACAAGAATAGGCAGTTATATAAATGGCTGTCCATGCTGTTCCACAAATTGCGGAATGCACACAGACGCCATCCGTGCTTTGCGGATCCGCAATTTGCAGACCGCAAAACACACAACAGTTGTGTGCATGAGGCCGAAACCTAATAAAAAATAAGGTTAGCAGATAAAAAAATCCCTCTAAAAACATCAGATCTCTATATAAAAAGTTTTGTGCATATCTTAAGCGTGCGATATTCCTTTCTAACACCTATATTCTTATCTTCAAATATGCCACAAATACTTATATCCCTTTTACACTGCCTAATGGTTTGCAGATAGTACAAGTTTACACATGCTTTCATTCTTAAGTTCTTTGCTTATTCAAATCCTCCTAGTAAGGCTCAAACTTCCATTAACAACAAATGCTCCGATCACGTCGTAGGAATCAACCAATAGAAAACTACACCTATCTTCATTCATAGAAAAATCCCAGGCCTCTATCCCCTCCCCTTCTCATTCATACTTCAAGTCACGTGTGTTCGTCCAATCAATAGCGAGTGAATGCCGGCCGCAAATGCTCAGCATCGGGAACACTTCAGGGTGAGATGGTAAAAAAGCATTACACCAAACAGGGCTTAAGATCAAATTCAATGTTAAGTCCATATGGCTGTAAAGTTTCCAGCCTATAGATCCATTCTACCTCACAGCAATTTATTTTCATCAGTGGATCCCTTCCCCGCCACTTCTGATTAACCTTTTTGATTCCAGTGAACAATAGTCCACTGGGATCTTTACCATGCACTTTTTTTAAATGTAGGGGAACACAATGCGTCTCCAAACCTTTCTTAATGTTCCTAATGTGCTCCTGTACTCTCGTTTTAAGTTTTCTCATAGTGCGTCCAACATATTGGAGGCCACAAGGGCACTCTAATGGATAGACAGACAATAGACAGAACTGTATGTTCTCATGTAATTTCACCCTTGATTTTAAAACCAGAATCTTTCCTCGCGGATCGGACTGTCCGGACACTCGTTTTTCTACCTTTTGAGGTTTTTAAACAGTTTAGTCAGGAACTCCTTCTGGAATGAATGGAGGCCGTCACTGAGGCCAAGAGATCAAAAAAGTTGTCTGAATCTTTGCAGGAAGCCAATATTATTTAGATTCCAAGGCTGAAAAAGACTTATTAAAGCCAGAGTCATACAGACCAATTTTGCTTCTGAATACTGATATTAAATTGTTGGCTAGGGTATTGATAGATAGGCTAACAAAAGTAATAAAAACAATAATAAATGAAGATCAGACAAGATTTATCCCTTGGCCAACTGATATATTCTAATATTAGAAGGCTATTTATGAATATAGAAGGAAATAAAGATAGTAAAAAAGGGATACTGTCATTAGATGCAACCAAAGCATTTGATTGCGTAGAGTGGGAACACCTACGGGTGGTCCTCAAGCACTTTGGGTTTGGGGACTCTTTCATAGGTTGGATTAAGCTTATTTATTCATATCCCAGAGCAAGGGTAGGGGTGGATGGGGTTATGTCCCTGCCTTTTGTCCCCAATAAAAGGCACTAGGCAGGGATGCCCCCTATCCCCGTTGCTCTTTGCAATTGCAATAGAACTGTTGGCGATTATTATTAGAGAGAGGGAAATTATTAAGGGTTTTCAATATGGTAAAGTAAGAGAAAAAATAATGTATGCAGATGATATATTATTGTTTCTGGCAAACACTGATTTGGAGTTGGTTAAAGTGATGGATATAATCAAAATTTTGGGGTATTATTCTGGTTTAAAAATAAATTGGGGAAAGTCACATCTGATGTTAATGGGCGGAAGAGGTAAGAGATGGGTGTTTGGATGTACATGTTGTAGGTAGAGGAAGTCGTTTTAAGTATTTGGGAATAAATATTGCAAAGGATTTGGGTGATTATATAAAGTTGAATGTATTCCCTCTTATAGATGAATTGAAAAAAAAAAATTACCAATGTCAATAATGGGACAGATCAATCTGATAAAGATGATCCTTCTCCCAAAGATTCTTTACGTGTTGCAATGTGCTCCTATGTGGTTGCCACTTAGGGTTTTTACTATTATTGATAGGGTGATGAGGGAATTTATTTGGAATGGTAGGAATTCTAGGATAAGGAAGGAAATTTTGCAATTACCAATTAAAGAGGGGGGAATGGCACTTCCAAATTGGTATCTATATTTTTGGTGGCACAATTTTGGTTTATGGCAGGGGATAATATAACACCTATTTTGAGTTGGCACTTGGAGAATTCGGGGTGGAAATATCATCAGTTGAAGATGATAGTAGTATTAGAATCTGGGATACTGGGAAGCACAAACACAAATAATTATATTTTTAATTTAATGGATCACGTTTTTAAAGAAATTAAAAAAAATATGGATATTAAAGGATACATAGATTTCACTCCTATTTGGACCAATATTAATTTAAAAGAAATAAAAAAAATAAAGCAGTATGTAAATTGGGAAAATAAGGGTGTTTATTTTCTGTCGCAATTGTTTGATGGAGAGGGGTTTAAAGATTTTGAGACATTGAGAAAAGAATTCAGGATTTCAAATAGATTTTTTAAAATATCTGCAATTAAGAGAAGCAATTAGTTCATCAGAAGTAGATTTTCAGAGATATAAAAAAAGCATCTATGGAAAATATCAATCGGCTTTTGAATAATAGAAAAGAAAAAAGGGAGTACTTCAAGAAGATAGAGATTATTGTTGAAAATTAATCAGAGTAAGATTGAGGTATTGGCTAAAGAGAGATGGAAGAAAGATATTGATGGTTTATTGGAGGAGCAGTGGAAATATGTATTGAGAAATAGGTCTCTGGTCTCAATGAGGGCCTCCCATGGGGTCTCCCAATTCTTCATTCATAGGCTATACTACTCCCCACTGTTACTTAAAAGGATGGGTCTGAAACCCACTGATGAATGCCCTAGATGTGGTATGGAACAAGCTGGTCTCTTTCATTTAGTGTGGAGATGTCCAAAACTCTTCCGTTATTGGACTGGGATAGTGGATATTATTTTAAAAAATGGGGAGTTCAATTAGAAAGAGATCCAGTGGCTTGTATATTAGGAGGTACATTACAGCTGTCGATTAAAAAATTAAATAAGAAGGTACTTTGTAAACAAGAAAAGTCACAGCGGGCTGTCCTCTTCCCCATGGCTGCCCACATGCTGCAAAGCCTCAGGAGGGACCCCCGGATCAGAAAAATTAAGGAGAAGGATGAGTTTTGGTTGGCCACCCTTTTAGACACTCGCTGCAAGGGGAAACTGGAGCAGTTCATTCCAGCCAGCCAGAGGGAGGCCCGCATTCAAAACCTGCGGGCCTGTCTGCTTCTCCAGCTGGAGCAGGCAAACTCTCAGCCTCACGCTCCAGTTCTCTTTGCCCATCTCACCCAGCAGGTGGCTGGCCCAAGCACCCCCAGCCAAGCAGGTGATCTTATGGGTGAGATGAGGCTGTTCTATCAGCCTGTGCGATACAGTAACAGCAGCAGCAGTAGCCACCAGCGGCTGGCCCGTATAGTGGCAGACTACATGGGGTCCGTTGGTGCTTCCGACAGCATGAACACCAACGACCCCATTTAATACTGGGTTGCCAGGCTCGACACCTGCCGTGAGTTCACTCAGTATGCGCTGGAAGTACTGTCTTGCCCCCCTCCAGCATACTGTCTGAGCGGATATTCAGCGCGGCAGGTGGGGTGATCACCGACAAGCGGACCCGTCTATCCACTGACTCCGTGGACATACTGACATTTATCAAAATGAACGAGTCCTGTATCGGCAGCGACTTCTTGCTGAGGTTAGAGAAGTGGGTATGCCAGCTCTGATTATTATTCTGTTTACAGTCAAATAACCTGCAGGAGATTGCAGACAGGAACAGCAGTAATATGCATATTGTCGCCCCACCTAACAAGCCAAAAAAAACCTTACCAGAAGCCACTGCAGGCAGTACTTTTAGTCCGGCTGCCTCTCGCCGTGCCGCTGCCGGAACTCCGCCCTCACCCCCATTATAGTTAATGGGGACAGAGCAGCAGTCAGGGGGCACACGTGAACTAGCAGCAGGACGGATCCGGCAAGCTGTTCACCCGCCGGAGTGCCTGCCGCTAATGTGAAAGTACCCTAACTATTTCTCATTGATTACTATCTGTATCTGCTCAACATGTTTCACCAGGAATTCCCTGAATCATCAAGAGCGAGCAGACAAACAGAAAAGAAAGCAAACCTCATGCCAGCCAGCAACAGCCCCTGTTTAAAGGTACCACATGGCCATTAACAATGAAGACCGACTATATAGTGCAGTCTTCATTATTACATATAAGGCAGCTGCGGGCTAATTGGCCATGCGGTTCTTCAGCGCAGCATGGCCGCAATCCGCAACGACGTGTGGCCGAACCCTAAGGACTATTTCACACGTTCTCGTTTTTTTTCGTTTACGGGCCATTTTTTGCGGTCCGTATATAATCCGTATACGGAACCATTAATTTCAATCTCTAACTTATTAGTATAGCATTTGCAACTGTGACGCAATTTTGTACTTTATTTGGTTTGCAGTGAGCTATTGCATTGTATGTCTTGTTTAACAGTCTTGTTCTCAGCCACAGCAACGTGCTCCTGCGCTTTGGGATGTGCTGACTGAACCCCTTTTTCCTTTGCAGTTTGTACTGGAGGTGTGGCTGCCTCCCCAGCCGTGCACTCCTGATTAGCTCGTCTGCCCCATAGGCTGTTTTTGACTAGTGTGAGTATATAGCTTGGCCTGCTCCCCCTCACTCACTGAGGCCATCTGGCACCAGGAGAGAGATAGTGTGTGGACTCTCATTGAAGTCCTTGGTGGCCATTTGGCGCCAGGAGTGGTGTGGAGTGGGCCCGGAATGCATGTTGGTGCCTGCTTTTCTAGGATATAATGGAGGCCATTTTGGCACCAAAAAATGACAGAAATTAAAGCAGGCCCAGCATGCATGTGGAACCTACACTTGCTGAATTATATGATAGCCGTTATAGCACATAACAGATAGAATTTAGTGTTAGGACCCGTCTAACTAGAGATCACCTTGACGTGCGGCAGACGGGCTCAAATAATTTTGTACAAAACGATTTGCCAAGCATCTCTAACTTATTAGTATAGCATTTGCAACTGTGACGCAATTTTGTACTTTATTTGGTTTGCAGTGAGCTGTTGCATTGTATGTCTTGTTTAACAGTCTTGTTCTCAGCCATAGCATTTTCCTTTGCAATTCATTTCAATGGATCCGCAAAAAAAACTGAATGTACTCCGTATGCATTCCGTTTCAGTATTTCCATTTTTCTGTTCAGTTAAAAGATAGAACATGTTCTATTATTGCCCGCAAATCACGTTCCGTGGCTCCATTCAAGTCAATGGGTCCGCAAAAAAAGGAACACATACCGTTTTTGCGGAACCATCTAATGAAAATTTTATGCCTAGCCCAATTTTTTCTATGTAATTACTGTATACGCCATATGGAAAAACGGAACAGAAACGGAAAAAAAATGGAACAGATCCCTGAAAAACGGACAGCAAAACACTGAAAAAGCCATACGGCTGTGTAAAAGAGGCCTAACTCAGAGTGGCCTGGGTATACCTGATTTATAGCGATTCGTGACAAGTTAATTCAGAACCACTGGCATCTCTAGCTTTCAAATTTTGGGGGGCACACTGGGGGCCAGGACAAAAGTAGGGGGAGCAGCTATAACAACGATACATTTACACAAGTACGCTTAGAAATGCTGGGATACTTACCCAATTCCTAAAACCGCAACAGGGAAGAAAAGTCCTGCTGTCTGTGGTTAAAAAAAATATCACTCAGATTTCAACATGTCCTAGTTCCTGTGGATGACACTGTTATAGGGAGGGGGATCTGTTGATGACACTGCTATAGAGGGGATCTGCGGATGACACTGTTATGGAGGGGGATCTTGGCAATGAAATGCAGTGGAAAGATTTTTTTGGGGATTAAGTTAATTTTCATGGCAAAGAAGGACTATACAATTCATCTGATCACTCTTCATAACATTCTGGAGTACATGCAAATTGCTATTATAAAAACTTAAGCAGCAACTTTTCCAATTTCCAATATTTATGTAATTCTCAAAACTTTTGGCCACGACTGTATATTTGACATTTCTAAACTGTAATCCATATCCTGCAGTAACTTTAACTTCAAATCAGGATTCAGCGGCCACTCATCTCTTTTATTCTTTTTCTTTTTTTTCTTTTGTGATACAAAAAATAAATATCCATATAACCTTAGTAGTATTATAAATCCTAAAGTCCGTAAATTTCTGATTTATAAGCATAATTAGTACCAATTACATACAAATAACCATACTTATGGAGATAAAGCAAATCAAGTGGAGATCTCACTTGCTAAGAGGGAAGCGGGACTCGCAGACACACAAAGCATCTAACTTAACATGTCAATATCTAAAAAAGGGCAGAGGTCGGGGACCCACGGTCCGGGCGGCCATCAGGGAACGAGCACGCGCTCCACGCGTCCTTTCCCGAATATGGGTACAGAAAACGGCAGGATTAACAATCTTAGATCCATTCACCTGGCCGCTCATCTCTACTAGTACCTTAACCTTACACCACTCAGCTAGCTTCCGTAACAGGGCCAGGCTACAGCCTACAGGCACTTCCTGTTAGTTTTTACCGAGCGAGCGCCGATTTCTTCTCGGACACCACTTCAACACTTTGGCTGGGGGGCTCCGTGGAGCTGATGTGTTTTATCCTAATGAGAAAGATTTCATAATAAGGTGCAGAGGGACAGCAGAGCAGGGAGAAGGTGCAGAGGGACAGCAGAGCAGGGAGAGGCTGGTGCTGCTACTAGGGGGTCATACCATGGGGGAGTAATAAAGCCCACCATAATGCCCCCCATTAGAAATAATTCTCCTTATAATGTGACAGTGCAAAAATACCCCCTTGAAATGCCCCCAGTTGAGCTAATGTCCCCATAGTGCCCCCATAATGTGCCAGTATAAAATGCCACTATATAGTGCCATTTATAGTGGGAGCACTATGCCCCCATAGTGCTCCTCTCCCCCTTCCTCCTAGTGCACACTATAATGTACCAATATAAAATGCCCCATATATAGTGCCACAGTAGATGCCCTCAGTGTCCCCCATAATTTGCAAGTATAAAAAAGTACTCCTCTCCCCCTTCCCCATAGTACCCATCATAATATGCTACTGTATAGAGCCCCCCAAATAAAATACCCCTTCTTTGTGGCCTCAGATGCCCCTATAGTGCCCACCAATCATATGCCAGTAACAAGAGTCCCCCATCATGTGCCAGTAATAAGAGCCCAGCCCCCATCATGTGCCAGTGACAAGAGCCCCCCCATCATGTGCCAGTAATAAGAGCCCAGCCCCCCATCATGTGCCAACAGTGCCAGTAATAAGAGCCCCCCATTGTGTGCCAGTAATAAGAGCCCCCCCAATGTACCAGTAACAAGAGACCCCATCATGTGCCAGTAATAAGTCCCCCATCATGTGCCAGTAATAAGAGCCCCCCCAATCATATGCCAGTAACAAGAGCCCCCCCATCATGTGCCAGTAACAAGAGCCCCCCCAATGTGCCAGTAACAAGAGCCCCCCCAATGTGCCAGTAACAAGAGCCCCCCCAATGTGCCAGTAACAAGAGCCCCCCCAATGTGCCAGTAACAAGAGACCCCCCAATGTGCCAGTAACAAGAGACCCCCCAATAAGAGCCACCATCACAGGCCAGTAATAAGAGCCCCCCATCATGTGCCAGCCCAGTAACAAGAGCTTAGAGACCCCCTAATGTGCCTGCAAAACTATTGTACATATAAAAAAAAAACACTTATACTTACCTCCATGTCAGCGATGCGATGCAGGCGTCTTCCAACCTGTGTCCCGCGCTGTATGGCTCAACAGGCATGATGATGTAATCGCGCCGCCCTCTGATAGGCTGCAGGCACTAGGCCAGCAGCCTATCAGAGGAAGGGGAAGCGACACGCCTCTCCCTCCCCTGCCCCGCCGCACTAGCACAAGCATCTGTATCGCTGTCCTGAGGACCGCAATACAAATGACTATGGAGATGAGCGCAATGGAAGAGCTCATCTCCCTGCGCCCCTGGGGGGACATTTCAGTTGGGGGGGCACAGTATGATGTAGGGGGGGGCCGTGGCCCTTCTTGGCGACGCCACTGTTCGGAACAAATCAAATTTCTTGGCTAACTCCGGCAAAGTTGCCGAATCCAATTTTTCAAGACCTCATTCATCTCTCGGCAGGGTTCAGCAAAAACGCTTCCGTTACTGATAACACAACCATCTGCATTCATTATGAACAGATCCAGTTCTATTATCTAACATAGCCAAGACGGATCCGTCATGAACTCCATTGAAAGGGACGGATCAGTTTTCTATTGCGTCCGATAAAACGGATCTGTCCCCATTGACTTGCATTGTGGGTCATGGATCCATTTTGCTCTGCCTCCCATGACAGACAGAAAACTGAAGCATTTTGCAGTTTTCTCTCCGGTATGAGAACGCAACCAAACGGAACGGAATGCATTTTGGAGCATTCTGTTCTGTTGAGTTACGTTTTGTCCCCATTGACAATGAATAGGGACAAAACAGAAGCGTTTTTTTCCGGTATTGAGACCCTATGACGGATCTCAATATCGGAAAATAGAAACGCTAGTGTGAAAGTAGCGTTCAACGGGTTGTCCAAGAGTAGACAAACCTGGTCGCTATCTTCCAAAAACAGGACCACCCCAGTCCACAAGTATCCGGAAAGGATAGATTAGGCACATAACTGAGCCGAATGGAGCATACAGACCCCGTAGACTAGAATGAGGCCCATTAGGTTTCTGCTAAGAGTAAGATTTTTGAAGTGGAAACGAAAGTCCTGCATGCACAACTTTTGTCTCTGCTTCAAAAACCTTCCTTCGAAGCGTAAGCCTAACGGACCCCATTATAGTCTACAGGGTCCGTAAGGCTCCATTCGGCTCAGTTATGTGCCTAATCTATCCTTTCCATTCTGCTCCTATATTGGAAAGGCTGAACGCTGATGTGAATTCAGCCTAAGAAAAACAAGGCTGCTTTCTTCTGAAAACAGCCCAACACCTGGGTTGCGTCTAGCATTGCAACTCAGCTGACGTGAACTCCATATTAGAAGAGCTTGTAGGAAAGAATTTTTTATTCCAGGAGGGAATGGATCAATGACAAACAGTAGTATTGCTGGCTGGGTCTGTCACAGATAATAGCAGTATAGGGTGGATTTTGGCAGGATATTTCTATAGTGCCAATTAATACTGAGTTCGGTCACTAGATGGCAGCAGTGACCAACCAGTCATTAACAAAGAATAATGTTCCAGCTGGATTATGAAATAAAATCCAGCAAATAGCCTGTGCAGACTAAGACTTCATGCACACGACCCTAGCTGTATTTTAGTCCGCAAACCATCGATCTGCAAGTTACGGATACTCTTAGTGTGCATTCAGCATTTTTCTCCCTCCCATTAATAGAAATGCCTATTCTCATCTGTAATGGGACCAGAAAAGAATATGCTCTATAATTTGCGGAATGGCCAACAGGAATCCGCACATAGTGTGCATGGCCCCATAGGAATGAATGGGTCAATGTGTTATCCATAAAAAATACGGATAGCACACTAAAGAAAATACAGTTGTGTGAATGAGCTCTGAACATATAACTGTCAATTTGGTTTAGAGACTCCTTAGCAAAGCTGTAACAACATGCTTAAAGGGAGCCTGTCTCCAGTCTTCAGCGTTTTAGGGTACGGCGACACTAAAATGCAGAAAAGTCGCCCAACACAAAAATATATGTGACTTGCTTGCAACTTGCTGTTTGTTGTCTGACTATTGTAGTCCTGTGATTTGGCTGTGAAAACAGTCAATTCGCAGGCAAATCTATGGAGTTTCATGTGTCCGGAGCGACTTACATTAAAGTCAATGGAGTAAGAGTTGTGTGCCACATACAATAAAATCCAGAATGTCTGGATTTTGTGAGCCTGTCACATTATGACACCACTGACGAACGTTCCATGAAATGTCACCGTGTAGCCGTACCCTTACTGTGCACTAAGATACCTGTGTGTAACAAGTCAGATAGGAAAGGGTGAAGGATGGGGACAGTGCACATGTACATAGTAAGGGACTATGCTAGAGGCAAGAGGTGGCTGGAAACCTCTGCATGTTGGAGCTCATTCACACGACTGTATGAATAAGTCCGCTTCATTTCTTTCTTTCTTTCAAATGTTTGTTTATTTAAAGATATCACGTGGTACATTGATATGCTTTGACAATGAAACAACAAGGGCAACAAGCCCACAATGCATGAATAATAGATACTAGAATAGAGTTACCTGATAATAAAGCATATGTTGAAGTAGTTATTAAAGCAGACAGGTATAAATTTGGACAGATCTTCTGAATATAAGTGAGTGTGCAGGAAAAAGAGGCATAGGCGGGAGATTGAAGGAGCGCCGAGAGACAAGTCCCTCAGAAACGCTTATTTGTGCGTTACTGTGTGAGGCATGTAATATTAGAGTGGTCCTTGGACCAAACAAACCATGGCAACCAAATGCCCAGGAATTTGTCATGGGAGAGGCTCTCCCAGCTAGACAGTTCCTCCATCCTGCAGATTTCCTGAGTCCTCTGGATCCAGTCCACCAGTGTCGGTGCGCTTACCAAGAGGTGCGAGATCAGGGATCCAGTAAGTGGGTGTTGTGCAAATTGAGGAGAGCCATGGGAGGAGTAATGGAAATGTCCACGGAACAAATTTGATGTATGGCCGTGGAGACTGACTTCCAGAAGGGGCTAATATTTTTACAGGACCACCCAGGAGAGATAGGGTATCTGAAGGTCTTTTAGTCGTTTTTGTATGTTGTAAAGGAGGGGAGGGTAATTTATTTGGAAGGCTTGGTTCAGACTCTTTGGGACATAAACTGATCTGTTTCAGCTAATCTTGAAACAGTGTTTGAAGGTATTTTAATACTCATAGCTGTACATTTAGATAAATTAATTTTAAAATTGGACATCTGCCCAAACGTCTCAAAAAGGTCTAGAATTACGGGGAAAGCCTCCGACGGGTCCAACAGCAGAAGTAACATGTCGTCCGCGAACGTAGCAATTTTGTGTGTCTGTGGTCCTACATCCAAACCACGTATTTGGGTATTTTGTCCAATTGCCTGCAATAAGGCCTCGCGCCAAAGCGTGGGTGAAAGGGGGCACCCTTGCCGGGTTCCGTTTGAGATAGAGAAGGGCTGAGAGAGCACTCCATTAACTCTGATCCTGGCAAGGGGGGAGGTGTACAGGGATAGCACTGCTTTGATAAACTGGGGTGGAAATCCGAATCTATGAAGAATGGTCTCCATATAGCACCAGTCCACTCTATCGAACGCTTTCTCAGTACTGAGTAGTGTTAGTTGAGATTTGCGTGCTAAAACGAATTAGATAGCTTGGCATACTCTAAATGTGCCATCCCTGCACTCCCTACCGCTCACAAACCCAGATTGGTCAGGATATATCAAGCACGGAAGAAAGGGAGCAATTCTAAAAGCTAGCAATTTCGCCCATACTTTAATGTTCGCATTCAGAAGTGAGATGGGCCTATAACTAGATGGGCTCTCAGGGTCTTTGCCTGGTTTAGGCAGTACAACAATGTGTGCCTCTAATGCCTGGTGTGCTGGGGGAGTACTATCAAGCAAAGAGTTGAAATATGTCGCTGTGTGAGGACCTAATACCGCTAGAAATTTCTTATAGTAAGAGGCAGGTAACCCGTCTGGACCTGGGCTCTTCCCATTTGGCACAGTACGGAGAATTATCTGAAGTTCTTCGATGGTCACTGGGGCAGTGAGTGGATCTGTATCTGCACTACCTAGTACCGGAAGATTTAGATAATAAGATAATAAGAAGTGAAGATGTCCGCAATGCCAGAGGTGGAAGAAACTAAATCGCCCTTTGGGGATTTCATCTGTTTAATATGCGATTGCTCTATCCTCTTTTTGACCATGGCTGACAATCTTATTGCCCCTATCGCCGTGGGCATATTGTTTATGTCTGAGTCTAGCATATGCATTGGCCGCTTTAACATTTAGCAAGGTTTTAAGCTCATTCCTCAAGTTCATGAGGTTATCAAGGTTCGACTGGGCTAATGACAAGTACATGCATTAACACCCAAAAACAACAGATCATTAGAACCAAAACATAGAACATAGTAAGAAAGAACAAATAACTGAAGGGCTCCCAAAGGAGCAATTTGGGGAAAGATTGGCATCATAGTAGTGTATTGCCTGATCTGCCCAAACTGCATCTTCATAGCCTGAGGTGAAGAACAAAGTGTGAAAGGACCTAGTCCAAGTTAAAGTAAACAGTCCAGCAGGGGTACCCTATTCATTAGTTAGATATCTAAATTTTAAATCATTTAATAGAAATATGGGAAAGTACAAAAACACATATATACAGAGTTATGTTGCAGTTAAATCCAAGGAGAGGCCAGAGTAGAGTCAGATATAGAGGATAAATAATGGATGGAAGCGGGGGGCTGGGGAGAGAGTCCCTCGCACTGATTCCCTAAACTGATCCTCTGCCCAGGGACGTCTCCTGGTGGTGGAGGCGCCCTGTCCACGTACCTACTCTCAGATTCCTAAATGTCCCTGCTGAGGTGGCAGGTGGAAGAGGAAGGGTAATACGTGGTATCCTAACGGATAACTAGCACATAACAATGAAAGAATTAGTTAAAGAGGTGTCCACTGTATACCGCCCTCGTGGCGTAACCAAGAGGTACAGGGCACACCAAGAGGATAAAATTAATAATACAAACAAACACACGCACAATTAAACACAGATATATTGAAATGGATAGCCTACAGTCCCGACGCGTTTCACCCATACCAGTGGGTTCATCAGGGGGTTATATGTGGTAGGTATAATAGGTCCTGGGACCCTTGCCAAGGATTATGGCCGTCCCAGTCCAATGATACGTGCGTAAATAGATATAGGAATAAATAATCCTTTACGACATGACATCAGACCCAGAGTAGATAAATGATCGCCCGGAGGCAATTTACATACGGTTACTTTACAGCATGATCGATGAACTCAACTGCCTAGATACACACTGCAAAAATAAAGGTAGAGGACTCTGATTAGGGTAAGTAGTACAACGAATGATGAACGCCCATAGTGATGAATGTTTAAGGTATATAGGTACCTGATGTTGGCAATAACAACGGATCACGTACAGATCGTTGGTCGGGAGGTTCATGGATAGGTACATGGGTCTTCCTGACTGAAAAGCACCAAACAAGGATAGAGGTGCCCCGATTTATGTCCCCCAAGATGCAGGGCTAGCCAACAAAGAGACACCTAAAATGTATAAGTGTCTAAACTTAGGTTAAGAGGTAAACCATATATAGGCAATGTACATAATATTGTCAAAAACTTACATGGTGTCGTTAGCAGTGAAGGGAAATAGGTCTGATGTAGTCATCCTGAGTTTCCCCCCTCCCTTTAAATACCCCATGCGCCCAGTCGCGACTAGCGACACCCACAGGTGTAGTCAGGTCCGGCCATGTGTTGCTAGTATCGCGGCGTGCGTGTCAGCATGGACCGCACGCCGGAAGTGACGTCCATGCAGTTAATACCAAACCGGAAGTGCGGTATGCGGTAGGAGGCATGCGTTTCAGCTTGAGACGCAACCCGGAACCGACGCTACAAGGTCAGTGCCGAGCCGGAGGTCTGGTATGAAACAGGGATTTCCGATCGGCCAAACTAATAGCCCTAAATGGACTACAAATATAGGAGGATTGTCCAAGCCGTTATATTGATAGGGGATCCTCAGTATGCATAAATCCAGAAAATGGGGTGAAATCCATACGGAATGGGCAAAGTGATAAGGGACATATAAAAGATGAAAAACGGGGGGGGGGGGGGGGGGAGGAGGGCATCAGGATATAATGTGCCAGGGAAGATGAGATATATATATATATATATATATATATAAAAACATACTCAGTGTATATGGAGGGCTCCCTTGAGGATAACAAGGATGCCAACTAGGGGGTGTGTCAACGTACAGGGACACACACCATATAAGTAACATTTGGGAACTTTACGTGCCCAGGCTATATCCCGTGGAACTTAGTATTTTACTGGGGCCAGAGGTGCATAGTGGATGGCTCCTGAACCGGGGGAACCCGCATCCAGGCCAAGCCAACACGGCAAAAAGGAAATTGCAATCAAGCGTATGATGAGTATTAAGGTCATCGGACATATAGAGAGAGAGGGTAATTATAGAAAGCATGAAAAGGTCAAACGCTCATTGAGTCCTAAGGGTGATTGGGAGCGAAACCTGTGAATCCACTCGCTCTCCTTCTGTAAGATACGCCTGTCGAGGTCACCACCTCTTGGAGAGGGGGATATCACATCAAGGACCGTGAACCGGAGACACGAGGGGTCGCCACCATGACAGTCATTCACATGTGTGGCCACAGGTGTAGGTTCCTTTTTAATGACATCGTTCACATGTTCTAAAATTCTTCTCCTGAACTCCCGTATCGTTTTACCCACGTAATCCATGGGGCATGGGCATTGGCACAAGGTAGACCAGCCCCTTGGATAGGCAGTTGGCGAAATCCCGGATCTGAAACACGCGGCCGGTGGCCAAGCAGGTGACTGATTTGGTGGTTAGGACGTATTGGCAGGCCTTACATCGACCACATTTATAAATACCCATGGGTTTACGGTCAAGCCAGGAGCCAACCTTATGCGGTGGTGAAAAATGGCTATGAACCAAACGGTCCCTAAGGCTCCTGCCCCGTCTATAAGAAACCGCTGGGTATTTACTTATGATGTCAGAGATATCAGTATCCATTTGTAGGATCGGCCAGTATTTCTGTAGGATCTCCCTCGTTTCACGGTTAGCGGAATCATAATTCGCGATGATACGTGCCGGTTGAGGGTTATCGTCAGTTCTCCTTCTTGGGACTAGGAGTTCGGTTCGCGGTCTAGTGGACGCACTTTGGAACGCCTCCCTGAGTATTCCTCTAGGGTAACCCCTTGCCAGGAATCTATCCTGAAGCCTACCAGCCTCATGAAAAAAAGAGGAATCATTGGAGCAATTTCTCCTCACTCTCAGGTATTGACCCTTGGGTATACCTAGTCTAAGTGGGGCAGGGTGATAGCTGCTCCAGTGGAGGAGGGAGTTGGTGGCCGTACTCTTACAATAGATGTTAGTTGATAGGCTGTCACCCATCTTAGTGACCCTTACATCTAGGAAGGTAATGGACTCGTGATCCCATTCACAGGTGAAGTTAAGGCCCACAGCATTGGTGTTCAGGTCCGCCACAAATCGTTTGAAGCTGGGAGGATCGCCCTTCCAGACAATGAACACGTCGTCTATGAATCTGGTCCAAAACTGGATATGATCTGCCCACCAGACGACGTGGTCCGGAAAAACATGAGTGTCCTCCCACCAGCCCAGGAAGAGGTTGGCGTATGAGGTTTCCGGTTTGGTATTAACTGCATGGACGTCACTTCCGGCGTGCGGTCCATGCTGACACGCACGCCGCGATACTAGCAACACATGGCCGGATCTGACTACACCTGTGGGTGTCGCTAGTCGCGATTGGGCGCATGGGGTATTTAAAGGGAGGGGGGAAACTCAGGATGACTACATCAGACCTATTTCCCTTCACTGCTAACGACACCATGTAAGTTTTTGACAATATTATGTACATTGCCTATATATGGTTTACCTCTTAACCTAAGTTTAGACACTTATACATTTTAGGTGTCTCTTTGTTGGCTAGCCCTGCATCTTGGGGGACATAAATCGGGGCACCTCTATCCTTGTTTGGTGCTTTTCAGTCAGGAAGACCCATGTACCTATCCATGAACCTCCCGACCAACGATCTGTACGTGATCCGTTGTTATTGCCAACATCAGGTACCTATATACCTTAAACATTCATCACTATGGGCGTTCATCATTCGTTGTACTACTTACCCTAATCGGAGTCCTCTACCTTTATTTTTGCAGTGTGTATCTAGGCAGTTGAGTTCATCGATCATGCTGTAAAGTAACCGTATGTAAATTGCCTCCGGGCGATCATTTATCTACTCTGGGTCTGATGTCATGTCGTAAAGGATTATTTATTCCTATATCTATTTACGCACGTATCATTGGACTGGGACGGCCATAATCCTTGGCAAAGGTCCCAGGACCTATTATACCTACCACATATAACCCCCTGATGAACCCATTGGTATGGGTGAAACGCGTCGGGGCTGTAGGCTATCCATTTCAATATATCTGTCTTTAATTGTGCGTGTGTTTGTTTGTATTATTAATTTTATCCTCTTGGTGTGCCCTGTACCTCTTGGTTACGCCACGAGGGCGGTATACAGTGGACACCTCTTTAACTAATTCTTTCATTGTTATGTGCTAGTTATCCGTTAGGATACCACGTATTACCCTTCCTTTTCCACCTGCCACCTCAGCAGGGACATTTAGGAATTTGATAGTAGGTACGTGGACAGGGCGCCTCCACCACCAGGAGACGTCCCTGGGCAGAGGATCAGTTTAGGGAATCAGTGCGAGGGACTCTCTCCCCAGCCCCCCGCTTCCATCCATTATTTATCCTCTATATCTGACTCTACTCTGGCCTCTCCTTGGATTTAACTGCAACATAACTCTGTATATATGTGTTTTTGTACTTTCTCATATTTCTATTAAATGATTTAAAATTTAGATATCTAACTAATGAATAGGGTACCCCTGCTGGACTGATTGTTTCATACACTAATACCCCGTTTTTGTATTTCTTGACATTTGTATTGCTGGTCCTCTACATTATTGTTTCTTTGCTATGGCTACATTCCTAACAGGAACTATCTTTACTGATGATCTGATAAATGAAGCAAGGGACGTCTTCTCGGATAGGGGCGTTCCCGCGCTGGACCAATCAGCATCAGGTAAACAGGTATTTAGTGATCTTTACACCTACTATAAAGACAATATCAAATCCTGGTGGGAGATTAAGTCGCTTGAGAGTTATCTCGAGCAAAAAATTGTACCACGGGGACTCCGTATTCGTATACGGCCCGCTGACAGAATCTCCTCACCAGGATTCTTGGTCAGGTGGGAGGACACCCTGACTCATAACTCCCTGTCTCTTATGAAATTATTGTTGGATGAAGAGAGATTATTATTTGAAAGCACTTCCAAGAAATTAAGGGAAAAAATTGACACGGCCCTTAAACTCAAGGAAGATCCAGAGTTCGCCAGAAGGGAGGCATCTCTACAATCGGCTGTAGTCAGGTTTCAGACGCTCATAAAAGAGCGCAAGCACAGACAATTTGTGCGAGACCTGGGTGATTTTAGAGAAAATCGGGCATATATTGCCACACAGAGTCAGGTGTCTGAATCCGAACCTTCATCTTCGGACGTAGACACGTCTGACACCGAGTCTCGACCAAAACCGCGATACGTGCCTTCGAATCGGGGTCGCCCTGACTCCAGACGACAGGGCGGTCGGCGATGGTCAGGACAAAGCGGCTATCGTGGCAGGGGTGGAGGCTATCGGGGTCAAGGGTATCAACATCCCCTCCCCGTCTATCAGCCGCCCCCCTCCACCGGTTCTTCTCAAAACCACCAATCCCAGCAGCCGCCACCTTCCGCTGCCTCTGCCGCCTCTTCATCCTCCTCATCTTTTTTAGAGAAAGGGGTGATCCCTTACTCGCTTCGGAATCGCTAAGAAGGGTACCTGCAGATGATCTCCAAATCATCAATCTCTCTGCCCGGACCCTTCGCCCTGAGGAGGTGGAGGTCCTCAGGCGGGGACTGTCGTTCGTACCCACCACAGACTTTAGTACCTTCGCCTGGACTAAGGACCTCCACCTCTTCTGTAGGAGGCTCAAATGGCACAAGTTCTTCAAGAGCTCCAACAGAGACACATGCCGAAGACTGGGCCTGGAAGAGACGGACTTTGGAGACCTGCAGGACCTTGTTGACCTCAATAGTGAACATAACAGAACCCCTGGCACAGGCCCATTTACCAAGCTTAGGCCCAAAAGTAATAGAATGCCACCCCCATTGAGTTCAGAACACATTGATATATTCCTTCAGCTGGTCACACGAGACCTCGACCAGCTAGGATATGTGAGACCTAGATCCTTTAACCTATCAGTTTCGGAGATGGAGGCACTGAGGTCATTGGAGAGGGATGAGACGATCGTGATCAAGCCATCCGATAAGGGTGGCAATCTTGTCATCCTTGACTCCTTGCTGTATAAAAATATGTGCCTAGACCTCCTTAAAGATAGAGAGGGCTATGAGATTCTTCATAATAACCCGACTGTAATGTACTTGGGTGAGCTCAAAAATATCTTGGACATGGGTTTACAGAACAAGGTGATCAGCACCACAAAATATACATTTCTCCTGCCAGTGAAACCTTTGGTAGCTACATTCTATGGCCTCCCTAAAGTGCATAAGGGTACCTCTCCCCTCAAAGGCCGTCCAATCGTGTCAGGCGTTAACTAATTGACACAGAACTGTGGTGTCTATTTGGACCAGATTCTGAGGGAGTTCGTCGTGTCCCTCCCTGCATATACGAGGGACACGATGGACTTCCTCAACAAGATCAATGCCTTGAATCTGGATCCAACATGTATACTTGGCAGTATTGACGTCGAGGCCTTGTATAGCTCTATACCATATGAGCATGGTATTAGGGCTGTTGACTACTACCTGAAAACCAGAGGTACTCATTGTTTTTCCCATAATGTCTTTATTTCGTGAACTCTTGACGTTCACTCTCAATCACAATTTTTTTCTGTTTAATGCACGGTTTTACCACCAGCTCAGGGGGACGGCGATGGGCAGTCCTTGTGCCCCGTCATACGCCAACCTCTTCCTGGGCTGGTGGGAGGACACTCATGTTTTTCCGGACCACGTCGTCTGGTGGGCAGATCATATCCAGTTTTGGACCAGATTCATAGACGACGTGTTCATTGTCTGGAAGGGCGATCCTCCCAGCTTCAAACGATTTGTGGCGGACCTGAACACCAATGCTGTGGGCCTTAACTTCACCTGTGAATGGGATCACGAGTCCATTACCTTCCTAGATGTAAGGGTCACTAAGATGGGTGACAGCCTATCAACTAACATCTATTGTAAGAGTACGGCCACCAACTCCCTCCACCACTGGAGCAGCTATCACCCTGCCCCACTTAGACGAGGTATACCCAAGGGTCAATACCTGAGAGTGAGGAGAAATTGCTCCAATGATTCCTCTTTTTTTCATGAGGCTGGTAGGCTTCAGGATAGATTCCTGGCAAGGGGTTACCCTAGAGGAATACTCAGGGAGGCGTTCCAAAGTGCGTCCACTAGACCGCGAACCGAACTCCTAGTCCCAAGAAGGAGAACTGACGATAACCCTCAACCGGCACGTATCATCGCGAATTATGATTCCGCTAACCGTGAAACGAGGGAGATCCTACAGAAATACTGGCCGATCCTACAAATGGATACTGATATCTCTGACATCATAAGTAAATACCCAGCGGTTTCTTATAGACGGGGCAGGAGCCTTAGGGACCGTTTGGTTCATAGCCATTTTTCACCACCGCATAAGGTTGGCTCCTGGCTTGACCGTAAACCCATTGGTATTTACAAATGTGGTCGATGTAAGGCCTGCCAATACGTCCTAACCACCAAATCAGTCACCTGCTTGGCCACCGGCCGCGTGTTTCAGATCCGGGATTTCGCCAACTGCCTATCCAAGGGGCTGGTCTACTTGTGCCAATGCCCATGCCCCATGGATTACGTGGGTAAAACGATACGGGAGTTCAGGAGAAGAATTTTAGAACATGTGAACGATGTCATTAAAAAGGAACCTACACCTGTGGCCACACATGTGAATGACTGTCATGGTGGCGACCCCTCGTGTCTCCGGTTCACGGTCCTTGATGTGATATCCCCCTCTCCAAGAGGTGGTGACCTCGACAGGCGTATCTTACAGAAGGAGAGCGAGTGGATTCACAGGTTTCGCTCCCAATCACCCTTAGGACTCAATGAGCGTTTGACCTTTTCATGCTTTCTATAATTACCCTCTCTCTCTATATGTCCGATGACCTTAATACTCATCATACGCTTGATTGCAATTTCCTTTTTGCCGTGTTGGCTTGGCCTGGATGCGGGTTCCCCCGATTCAGGAGCCATCCACTATGCACCTCTGGCCCCAGTAAAATACTAAGTTCCACGGGATATAGCCTGGGCACGTAAAGTTCCCAAATGTTACTTATATGGTGTGTGTCTCTGTACGTTGACACACCCCCTAGTTGGCATCCTTGTTATCCTCAAGGGAGCCCTCCATATACACTGAGTATGTTTTTATATATATATATATATATATATATATATATATCTCATCTTCCCTGGCACATTATATCCTGATGCCCTCCTCCCCCCCTCCCCCCCCCGTTTTTCATCTTTTATATGTCCCTTATCACTTTGCCCATTCCGCATGGATTTCACCCCATTTTCTGGATTTATGCATACTGAGGATCCCCTATCAATATAACGGCTTGGACAATCCTCCTATATTTGCAGTCCATTTAGGGCTATTAGTTTGGCCGATCGGAAATCCCTGTTTCATACCAGACCTCCGGCTCGG
Source organism: Bufo gargarizans (assembly GCF_014858855.1). NCBI lineage: Eukaryota > Metazoa > Chordata > Amphibia > Anura > Bufonidae > Bufo > Bufo gargarizans. The sequence goes on along the minus strand of NC_058082.1, from coordinate 300,540,535 downwards.
CACTGACCTTGTAGCGTCGGTTCCGGGTTGCGTCTCAAGCTGAAACGCATGCCTCCTACCGCATACCGCACTTCCGGTTTGGTATTAACTGCATGGACGTCACTTCCGGCGTGCGGTCCATGCTGACACGCACGCCGCGATACTAGCAACACATGGCCGGACCTGACTACACCTGTGGGTGTCGCTAGTCGCGACTGGGCGCATGGGGTATTTAAAGGAAGGGGGGAAACTCAGGATGACTACATCAGACCTATTTCCCTTCACTGCTAACGACACCATGTAAGTTTTTGACAATATTATGTACATTGCCTATATATGGTTTACCTCTTAACCTAAGTTTAGACACTTATACATTTTAGGTGTCTCTTTGTTGGCTAGCCCTGCATCTTGGGGGACATAAATCGGGGCACCTCTATCCTTGTTTGGTGCTTTTCAGTCAGGAAGACCCATGTACCTATCCATGAACCTCCCGACCAACGATCTGTACGTGATCCGTTGTTATTGCCAACATCAGGTACCTATATACCTTAAACATTCATCACTATGGGCGTTCATCATTCGTTGTACTACTTACCCTAATCGGAGTCCTCTACCTTTATTTTTGCAGTGTGTATCTAGGCAGTTGAGTTCATCGATCATCGCCTCCGGGCGATCATTTATCTACTCTGGGTCTGATGTCATGTCGTAAAGGATTATTTATTCCTATATCTATTTACGCACGTATCATTGGACTGGGACGGCCATAATCCTTGGCAAGGGTCCCAGGACCTATTATACCTACCACATATAACCCCCTGATGAACCCACTGGTATGGGTGAAACGCGTCGGGACTGTAGGCTATCCATTTCAATATATCTGTGTTTAATTGTGCGTGTGTTTGTTTGTATTATTAATTTTATCCTCTTGGTGTGCCCTGTACCTCTTGGTTACGCCACGAGGGCGGTATACAGTGGACACCTCTTTAACTAATTCTTTCATTGTTATGTGCTAGTTATCCGTTAGGATACCACGTATTACCCTTCCTCTTCCACCTGCCACCTCAGCAGGGACATTTAGGAATTTGAGAGTAGGTACGTGGACAGGGCGCCTCCACCACCAGGAGACGTCCCTGGGCAGAGGATCAGTTTAGGGAATCAGTGCGAGGGACTCTCTCCCCAGCCCCCCGCTTCCATCCATTATTTATCCTCTATATCTGACTCTACTCTGGCCTCTCCTTGGATTTAACTGCAACATAACTCTGTATATATGTGTTTTTGTACTTTCCCATATTTCTATTAAATGATTTAAAATTTAGATATCTAACTAATGAATAGGGTACCCCTGCTGGACTGATTGTTTCATACACTAATACCCTGTTTTTGTATTTCTTGACATTTGTATTGCTGGTCCTCTACAAGTTAAAGTAAACCCACGTAATGTGGACGGAAACATAGTTTGACTATACAGTTCCATGTGGAATGGCGGAGAGGTACTCCCCACCAGAAAAAAAAAAAGAAAAGAAAAGGGTGGCATTCTGTCCAGAATAGGGGCAGGGTACCCGTGTCAGTAGATAAAATAAGCACGTAGTACCTCATAGAAAGCTGTAGGGCTTATGCTTCCAAAGGGTGGGATAGCGTACCATAGGTCAGCAAATAGGTACATGATCCCTGATAAAGGCCAGAGTGTGCAGGGTATGTAAAAGGAGAGAAAAACATGGCGGTCCTCCCCAGACCTGGGGAAGAAACAGGGTCAATCGACGGGTTTTCCCAGGTATAGCATCTCAACACCGAAGAGGGTCGCATGTTCATCCGTGAGGGCCGGAGCTGGTAGCTTTGCCTGTTTTGGAAGTTTTTTGCTTCTTAGCCACAGACCAAAGGCTGGTGGTATGGACATCCGGGAGTGGCAAGTCCGATGGAACAGGCAGCCAGGAGGGGATGTCTATCGGCGAGAGGCGCAGGGGCACCCAGGCTTGGTTTAAATCTTCGGGGGTACGGATGGTGATACGGCGTCCGCCGATAGTAATTAAAGGTCTAAATGGGAAGAGCCACTTATATGGAATTTCAGGATTCTCCTCTTCTGAAGTGTGGAAGGAGCAACATCCTGATAAATTTGGACTTTAGCGCCATCTAGGGGTATATTTGCTATTTCTCTAGCTTTCAGTAAAATGGCCTCTGTATCACGAAAACGCAAGAGTCCGCATATAATATCCCTCGGATTTTTGGAGGGAGCAGGTTTGGGGCGTACAGCCTTATGGACCCGTTCTATCACGACATTAGAAGCCCTGGTAGCCCCGAGCAGGTAGCTAAATAAAGTTTGCATAGAGGAGAAAAGGTTTTCTTTTTCAGGAGCTTCAGGGAGACCCCTGATCCAAATGTTTTTCTTTCGGCTCCTATTCTCCTGGTCCTCCAGCAACAATAGTGTGGTGTTAAGCATGGACCTGTGAGACTCCAGGGGTTTTTTTGTCTCTGAGGAGATAGACAGCAGGGTGTCCTGAGTGTGCTCCAGCGCCTCTACTCTGTTTCCTATATGGCAGATGTCTGTTTTTATGGAAGACCGGTCTGCAGCTATAGGGGCCAGGGCTTTCTGTAAAGCAGAATCCAGATAGTCTCGGTGGTAGAAAGAATGAGGAGTCAAATGTTGTACACAACAAAACTTTTACTTGATCAATTGTCTCAGAGTAGTCAGTACAGTTCATGTAGAAAGCATATCTTTCAAGTAATAATCCATATATTAATTCAACTGTAATCCTTCTAACAGGCTTGGCAATTGTAACTTGAGGAGTTACCCTTCTCTCTAGATCTGTCTATACTTTGTCCACACTCTAGCTCTCAGGTACTGGATATAATAAACTTCTTTCTTGTAATTCCCTATCCCCAGGGAGGTCTCCCTAACTGCAGGCAAAAACCTTCTGCTCCATTCTTTGTGCAGGATACTTTAATATACTCTGATCCACAGTGTCCATAGAGACATGTGGTAATAGATAACTTTGCGCCTAGTCGTCCAGCTGTGTCCAGGTGCTTTTAGGCTTCTCCCGGTCACTGGTGCTGTGAAGTCCATAAACTAATACTGTTTGCACTAGACTTGCTCTATATCCAGACATTGACTTTCTGGTGCATGCTAAGTAGCTATGAAGATCTGATCCACACTTCCTCAGCTTGGCCATAGCCAAGGGACTAAAGTGGCAACTACATATTGGACTGTTCTTGTTCACCTCCTCTAACATAATTTCCTTCCTTCTACTCAGCTAACTTCCTCTCTTGTTCTCTCCTACAGTATTAGCACACCCTCAGCTATAAATAAGTTGCACCAGCAACACCTAGAGGTGGATAGATGTTATGACAGCCTGTTATAAGGAATTTACAGTTATATACAGAAATACATTAGATAGGCATATACAAAAGTTTGAAGTGCCCACGACCATCACTGAGTGGACACTGCACTATTGTCCGTAATTGCAGACAAGAATAGGCATTTTCTTTGATAGCGGTGGCCACGTGTAGTCCGTAAATTGCGGAATGCACACGGGCCCGTATCTGTGTTTTGCGGATATGCAAAACACTACTATTGTGTTAATGTAGCCTGACACATAGGCATCTTCTGCAGGCTGAAGAGATAGATTCTCCAGAGCAACGCTGTTAGTGCAAAAAAAGACTCTTTCCGTAGCACAGCATTGCTGAATATGAAAGACTGAAATAAAAAACTGGCTTTACTAACACTGTCTAACCGGAAAGGACATTGTAAACTGACAGGGGAAAAGGAAAACTGACTTCGCAATCAATCAGATTGCACCTCTCAATTTTTCAGCAAATGAAAGAATCCGATTGGTTGCTAGGGGCAAGTAAATCAATTTTGTATTGCACCAGTTTTGATAGCTCTCCCCCTTACCAGTGTAATTAAATACTTTTCAGGTCTCACAGGGACACAGCTTTATATGCATTATAAAAATCAATGTCTGTTGTCTTCTATAGGCATCCAAATGCTTGAACTGTTGGACACCAAATCTCAGCTCTCTAGGACAGGGGTCAGCAACCTCCGGCACTGCAGATGTGGTGAAACCACAACTCCTAACATGCCTCATTCACTTCTATAGGAGTTCTGACAAAAGCCTAGCAAGTGTGAATGCTGGGAGTCATAGTTTTACCACAGCTGGTCTACCAGACGTTGCTGATCCTTCTGCTAGGATGTACCGTTCTTGAGACATTCCCAAAAATTCAAATAAGGCACCATCACATGACACATATTAGCCCATAAAAGCTTGCAGGTCTTTCAATCTTCACCTCACTGACACACACACAGTTTTACAACAGGTTTCCATAACAACTCGGACTGACAAGGAAAGAAAATACTAGAGGAGGGACAAATCAAAAATATATCGAATCTCGAATCCTGTACATAAAAATTGTGTGAACGGTGAAGTGATCCAAACTCAATATTCTTTTAATATGAAAAAATAAGGAGTCCTTACTTCTTTAACAAAGTATTTGCTGCTGTTATGCGGTCCTTGCTTAGGGTTTTACTAGGGAAAGTTCACAGGTAGGGAAATAGCAGGCATCTCGGGAGGTGCGCGGACGTGTCTGATTCGATTTTCGTAAATTACGTCGGGATTCAAGTTCATGAATCAAGCTAAATTCGAGGGATTCGTGGAGAGGTCCCACCTCTAGAAAATACGTTCACGTGCATAAGCCCTTACTCAGACTAACGTATGATAAAATGACTAGCACTATATAATGGGCAGGTAGAAGCTGATGGTAAAATAATGAATTAAATCATGTGTTACATGATTAAACAGTAAAAACAAACCCTTATACCCCTTGCAATACTGCTACACCTTGAATGGGCATACAACAGTGCTACAAACATAGCAAACTTAATCCAGTAAGCCTATGAATCCACTTTGATGTTCTTCTGGATTGTTTTGGGTGTGAACACACCGAGGATCTGAGCTGGAGTCCAGCTATATTACTTAATTCTCTATGGGTTGGACTTTACCACAACTTCACAAACTATTTTGTACCCTGATGTCTGGGTACTTTTATATTTCTTTGTTAGCAGCAATTCCTATTTTGATTTGGAGATTGCACTTTTTAACAATCACAGTTAATTCTTGACCTCTTTTAAACAATGTATGGCAAATCAGTTTCTTGATCAGAAAAAGTAGGAATTAGTCCTACAAGAGTCCAACATGACAGCAGCCCAGGAGTTGTCCTAATCCTCTGTGAGGACAGGAATAAAGGAAGGTTAAAAGACCCCTTCTACCAGTGCTTTCCAATTACCACATCAGGATGGATGCAACTCCTTTACTCATTTTTAGCATTGTTAATTTCACAAGCCAAAGTGTGGGAGGGGTAAGTAGGGTGCTGTCATGTCGTACTCCTGGAAAACCAATTACAGGTAGGTCCAATTCCTACTTTCCAAAAGTTTCTCCATGACAGCACCACAGGAGCATTACTAGATCACACTGAAACTTTGGAGGGGGTGGGGGGCACATTGCCTGAAGGACTTTACATCCAAGGCTAAAGGCTGTATTACAGAGTCTCGATGTAGCAGACGATTGTCGGGAAGGAAGCGTTACTTCCTGGCATTTGGCTGCTCGCTAGCAGAGTAGATCACTGCTATTACATACAGCAATCTCCTCTGCACCAATGGGGAAGAGCAGGCGCTATGCCATTGTACATCCCATGCTGTATAATGGTTTGCCGGCAGAAGATTGTTATTAGACACCATGCTCTGCCGCCTGCAAATGATAATTTTTTAACATGTTAAAAGATTTAGATTGGCTGATGATCCAGGCAATCAGCGGCAGTATTACACTGCAAGATGATTGTTAACGAGTGTTCATACGAACGCACGTTGGTGATAATCTGCTGAAAAATTGAGCAGTGTAATACAGGCTTAAGTGCTGATTGAAAATAATGTCTCTTCTGTAATGTCAGCAAAAGTTGTTGCTTTGCATCTGTTCAACAGAAGCTTCAACACTCTGCCCATGAAGCTGCCATGGCTCTTGCAGAATTAGTTTTAATTGGACAAGACTAGGGATCCTTTGGTTCTCATATGATTGCTGAATTGTGTTAAGCCATCTTGCCATGGTGGACATTCAGAAAATTAAACAGATTTGGATCTTTCCTCCAGCTTTCTATAGCATTTCAGTATCTTCTCACTGACCTTCCAGGGAATAGAACTTTTGTTCCTGGTCATTTTTTTTGGAGTTATATAAAAGGAGGGCAGAATAATTTCCTGACTCCTGCGAAATGCAGAAGCCACCTTGGGAAGGAAGGCCAGATCAACTATTATCCAGAATGTTAAGGTAGGACGTATGATTAAAAAAAGGCCTGCAATTCTCCTATTCTACAAGCCATAGTGATTGCTACTAAAAGGGACATTTTGAGGGACAAGAGTCTTATACTTGGTTCATAGAGGGGGATCATAAAGACCACCAAGTACCACCATTCAGTGGTTGGTCTGATACAAGTAGTGGCTTTTACAAACTAGAGGTAGGTCTAAAAAACAACAGAACTAAATCTAAACCTTTAAAGATACTTTGTTTAAGGCCCGTATTGAAGTCTTCCTGAAAAGTCCTATATATCAGGAACCTAGACGAAAACATACGTTTCCATAGATTGCTTAAACAACTTTTTATGACTGTTATAATGTAGAAATAACACTCTTGGAAAGTTGGGAGGCCATCGGGATTTCCCTCTCAAGATCCAGGCTGTTAGACTTCGTTTCCCCACTTCTGGAAATAGAAGGGGGCCCTGCAAAAGCAGACCCTGCCTTGGTGAAAGTGGCATCAGGTGTTGGGAGCAACTTCAGGACTGGAAACCTGCTAACCAGTATGGGGTAATTAGAATGACAAGCTGACTCCTTCAGGATTTTTGAAGGTTGAAGGTATGAGATGAAAGGGAGGAAACGCACAAGCTATTTCCATGTCCCTTTGTTGGGAGAGAGCATCTACTGCTGTTGAATTGTCTCTGGGATCTAACATACTGTAAATAGTGCACAGACCTGTTGTTTGTCTTGTATCAAACAGGTCTATCCGAGGCAGATCCCATCTGAGAACATGTTCCTGAAAAACTTCCTTGTTTAGTGACCATTCCCCTCTGGATGTATACGATGTCTGCCCATTTAAGTGAATGGGGACAGAGGAGCTGTAATTACACCTATTCGTCATTGCAATGTCGACAGCGAACAGGCAATAAGTGAAGAGAAAGAAGCGCTTGTACGAGCATCGCATGCTCTTCAAACAGCTGATCAGCAGGGGTGCTGGGACTTGGACCCTCGTCAACATCAATATAGGAAACTGACCAACCCCTTTAAATGGTGACCTCTTAGAATTTACCCCTTCTTTCAGGGCTTACCATACAGCTCAAAGTTCCCAGACCTTTGAGGATTTTTCTCCTATCTCTTGAGGCCATAGACCCTGAAGGTACAGATCCTGAACCTGAGCCCCCCCCCCCCCCCCTATTTGCAGTCATTGTTAGATATCAGAATGTATGGACTCAGATTATAAGGAAATCCCACGATCTATGTTTCCTGAACAAGTCAATCATGCTAGTGTTTTACTGCTGCTGGCAGAAGAATCTTTAGGGATTGGTGGTCCCGACTCCAAGAGGACAATAATAGTTTTCGAAGGGGCTGAAAGTGATACTGACTCCAAGGACCATATTGATGTAGAACAGGGATGGCGAACCGGAGGCCCTCCAGCTGTTTTAAAACTGCAACTCCCAGCAACATGTTAGTATGCATCTTTGAGGTCTATCGGGCACTTGACTGCCACTTGAGGGATAAGAGGTGTTGTTGATTTGATCGACTATCTCCAGTTGTCGATATTTTAGCTATCTGTTACGAGAGCTTTAGGTTTATTATTGATCTGTAAGAGACATTTGTTGTTTTACTAGAAACAGTCTTGAATTGTGTCCTTTGACACTAGAATGAGGAACTGGAATGACATCTCCTAATTGTAGAAGCTTTGTCACGTCTTGCAGTAGAACAGATTGGGTCTCCAATGATATTGTCTGGGTCCAATAAATTTTTCTGGAGCAGTCAACTCGAATTCTGTTCTGTAGCCTTCTCTCAATCCACAGTACCTATGGGTTGTGTGTTATGCATGACCAGGACAAAAGAAACAAACTGAGTCTTCCCCCTACTTTTTTTTCGTCAGCTTGTTTTTTTTGAATTGTTGGGGTTAAGCAGGAATTCCCTACCATTGCCTTCTTTAGGCTAACAATCTCCCTGTCTTTCTTTTGCCTTTTTCAGGTCCGACTCTGGGATCGGGCTTATGAAAAATGAAGATTACTCTTACCAGTAATTGGATTTTCCAGAACCCATGACAGGACTACGAGAGAAGATCTTCCCCACAGACAGGAAACTTGCAGCATAAAAAAGGCGGAGGCTCTCCTCAGACTTCAGTGTGAATTCCCAAGCATGAGAGGAACTCCGCCAACGTTTAATCAATATTTGCTCTGTGCATAGATTCAGTAACAGAACCAAGCTCTGTGTATATAGACAGTAACAGAACCAAGCTGCATGTATAGATACAGTAAAAGAACCAAGCTCTGTGCATAGAGACGGTAACAGAACCAAGCACAGAGACAGTAACAGAACCAAGCTGCATGTATAGATACAGTAAAAGAACCAAGCTCTGTGCATAGAGACGGTAACCGAACCAAGCTCTGTGCATAGAGACGGTAACAGAACCAAGCTCTGTGCATAGAGACGGTAACAGAACCAAGCTCTGTGCATAGAGACGGTAACAGAACCAAGCTCTGTGCATAGAGACGGTAACAGAACCAAGCTCTGTGCATAGAGACGGTAACAGAACCAAGCTCTGTGCATAGAGAGACGGTAACAGAACCAAGCTCTGTGCATAGAGACGGTAACAGAACCAAGCTCTGTGCATAGAGACACTAACAGAACCAAGCTCTGTGCATAGAGACACTAACAGAACCAAGCTCTGTGCATAGAGACACTAACAGAACCAAGCTCTGTGCATAGAGACACTAACAGAACCAAGCTCTGTGCATAGAGACACTAACAGAACCAAGCTCTGTGCATAGAGACACTAACAGAACCAAGCTCTGTGCATAGAGACGGTAACAGAACCAAGCTCTGTGCATAGAGACGGTAAGAACCAAGCCTGTGCATAGAGACTGTAACAGAACCAAGCCTGTGCATGCATACGGTAATGGAATCAAGCCCTGTGCTTCGATACAGTAACAGAACAAAACTCATTTAGATAAAGCAACAGAAGTGAGTCTTAAATATGTACACAATCACACCAACCAGCACATAAAAAATAGTGATACTGCAGTGATTACATGTGTTCTGTTACATTGCATGCAGCTGCCACAGAAATTTCTCATTTTGATGGGAAATTTGTCAGCTGTTCCATGAAACTCATATGCAGTTTTGTTTCTTATGAAATCACTAAGTTGCATGCAGCTTCTCTCTATCTTCAAAATAGTCCTAATAAGGATCTTCTCCATCCAGGCATACAGACAATAGCGCACACACAGCCTCATGCACATGACTGTATTCATATTTCATCCCGCAGACTACAGAACTGCAAAATACAGATACCTTCACAGTGTGTGCTCCACATTTTTCTCACTTCCACTAGAAATAACTATTCTCGTCCGCAATACGTAACAGCATAGGACATGTTCTATAATTTGCAGAATGGACATAGGGATGCAGAAAGCACATAGATGACATCTGTGTAAATGAAAGGGTCTGTGTGCTATCTGCTGAAATGTGGCTAGCACACAAATTAAAAATATGGTTGTGTGCATGAGGCCTAAGATCCATGTTTTCACACACACAAGCAACTTTCATGCTATCTTTTTACACACAAGCATATGTTTATATGCAATAATTTGTTTTGTTTTTGCCCAGGCTGCAATACAGGGAGTACAGAATTATTAGGCAAGTTGTATTTTTGAGGATTAATTTTATTATTGAACAACAACCATGTTCTCAATGAACCCAAAAAACTCATTAATATCAAAGCTGAATATTTTTGGAAGTAGTTTTTAGTTTTAGCTATTTTAGGGGGATATCTGTGTGTGCAGGTGACTATTACTGTGCATAATTATTAGGCAACTTAACAAAAAACAAATATATACCCATTTCAATTATTTATTTTTACCAGTGAAACCAATATAACATCTCAACATTCACAAATATACATTTCTGACATTCAAAAACAAAACAAAAACAAATCAGTGACCAATATAGCCACCTTTCTTTGCAAGGACACTCAAAAGCCTGCCATCCATGGATTCGGTCAGTGTTTTGATCTGTTCACCATCAACATTGCATGCAGCAGCAACCACAGCCTTCCAGACACTGTTCAGAGAGGTGTACTGTTTTCCCTCCTTGTAAATCTCACATTTGATGATGGACCACAGGTTCTCAATGGGGTTCAGATCAGGTGAACAAGGAGGCCATGTCATTAGATTTTCTTCTTTTATACCCTTTCTTGCCAGCCACGTTGTGGAGTACTTGGACGCGTGTGATGGAGCATTGTCCTGCATGAAAATCATGTTTTTCTTACCTTGCAGACTTCTTCCTGTACCACTGCTTGAAGAGGGTGTCTTCCAGAAACTGGCAGTAGGACTGGGAGTTGAGCTTGACTCCATCCTCAACCCAAAAATGCCCCACAAGCTCATCTTTGATGATACCAGCCCAAACCAGTACTCCACCTCCACCTTGCTGGCGTCTGAGTCGGACTGGAGCTCTCTGCCCTTTACCAATCCAGCCATCTGGCCCATCAAGACTCACTCTCATTTCATCAGTCCATAAAACCTTAGAAAAATCAGTCTTGAGATATTTCTTGGCCCAGTCTTGACGTTTCAGCTTGTGTGTCTTGTTCAGTGGTGGTCGTCTTTCAGCCTTTCTTACCTTGGCCATGTCTCTGAGTATTGCACACCTTGTGCTTTTGGGCACTCCAGTGATGTTGCAGCTCTGAAATATGGCCAAACTGGTGGCAAGTGGCATCTTGGCAGCTGCACGCTTGACTTTTCTCAGTTCATGGGCAGTTATTTTGCGCCTTGGTTTTTCCACACGCTTCTTGCGACCCCGTTGACTATTTTGAATGAAACGCTTGATTGTTCGATGATCACGCTTCAGAAGCTTTGCAATTTTAAGAGTGCTGCATCCCTCTGCAAGATATCTCACTATTTTTCACTTTTCTGAGACTGTCAAGTCCTTCTTTTGACCCATTTTGCCAAAGGAAAGGAAGTTGCCTAATAATTATGCACACATGATATAGGGTGTTTATGTCATTAGACCACACCCCTTCTCATTACAGAGATGCACATCACCTAATATGCTTAATTGGTAGTAGGCTTTCGAGCCTATACAGCTTGGAGTAAGACAACATGCATAAAGAGGATGATGTGGTCAAAATACTCATTTGCCTAATAATTCTGCACGTAGTGTAGTGACGTATTGTGGTGGTTGCGCAGTCGTCAAATGGCATACACTACTGAGACCAATGATTGGCTGCAGCAGTATATGGGACGTCACCACTAACCACAACAGTATATCAGTGTTGTAGCCTAGGGAAGAATAAGAAGTGGTAGTGCTAGATTAGAAAGGAGTGGGAAGGAGAGTTTATTTTCTCATTTTATTCGTGTTCCTGCCATTGCACCCAAAAAATTATAACTTGGAAAACCAGTGTAGCACACTACTATTTTCTAGTAGTGCATGTATGTTTCTACACAAAGGCACACTTTTATATACAACAGGCAGGCATTTTTACCCACATAGACACACATTAAAGCTTGGATTATACAGCATCATTGGCCTGTGACATGTTGCACAGCAATGCGGTGCTACAGATTAAGTGAATGGGGTAACTGTCGAGTCAGAACACCATTCACTTTCATTAGTTACAATGCAACTTTGTAACATAGTAACATAACCACCCTCTGTTTTCTATCACTCAGCCAGTTACTTACCCACATACAGACGTTTTCTCCCAGTCCAAGCATTCTCATTTTATATACTAACCTTTTATGTGGTACAGTGTCAAATGCTTTGGAGAAGTCCAGATATACGACATCCATTGATGCTCCTCATAGAAACTGATTAAGTTAGTTTGACATGATCGATCCCTCACGAAGCCATGCTGATATGGTGTTATTTGCTTATTTCCGTTGAGATGCTCTAATATAGCATCTCTCAGAAAACCTTCAAACAGTTTACCCACAACAGATGTTAAACTGCTGCAGTGTTTGGCCGCACAGTGTGTGTTGTGAGCCAAAGTTGGTGTGTAGCGCAAACCCTAACACTTCACAGGCAGGCACACTTTTACACAAGGAGGCATGCTTTTATACACACTTTTACATATAAAGGCACTAACACTGCACGGCATAGATTTTCCTTATCTACTTCATATAGTGGCCCTCTCTGACATGCAGCATCCTGTTGTGTCCTACTCTCATAGCAGCAGGGCTCCACAGTGGTGTCAGCAGTGCTTCCATACTGAATAGGAAGGCTGATAATTAAAAGTACTCCCAGGCTCTCCTCTGCTTTAACGGGTGCATCCAGCCAGCACTTCGTGTCAGTGAGCTTATGCACGTTCTGATTTTCACAAAAATCGCAGCAAAACCCGTTGCATTTTGCCACGATTTTTGTGAAAATCAGAACATGTGGCTATAAGCTTGTTGGCTCACTGACAGGGAGTGCTGACTGGAGGAACCCCTGTAAGTTAAAAGTACTCCCAGGCTCTCCTCCGCTTTATCAGCCTTCCTATTCAGAAAGGAAGCACTGCCTGTACTACAGCTTGGGGCAGCATGGTGGGCCCCCCAGTGGTTGACCAGTGGGGATCATGGATAGGTTCAGATGGCGGGGCCCAAGAAGACAGGAGGCGGGCCCCTCCACGCAGCTCATTGACTGCCACCTTCCTGCAACTCAAGGAAAAAGTTTTAGTGACCGTGAGCTTTCAAACATGAAGGCTCACTTACGGTGCAGGGGGCCCAACCGAGGAATTCCTCACCTCCCCGGTGGCCTGGGTCAAAGCAACTAAGAGGCACAACTTAAAAGTTAGACATTTAATGGAGATGGCATCAAAATGCTTAAACAGAGGTTCAGTTAAAGCTTTTAAAACTATATTCAGTTTCCAAGGCAAGAAATTTAGAGGCAACTAGCGATAGAGCTGCTGACTGAACTACCTAAAAAATTAAAATAAAATAAAAAAAATATATAGAAAAACAGTTTAGCTGCAATGTTCTCATCAAAAAGCTGACAGAGCTGAAATACGGACTGTAAGGCCCCTTTCACACAGGCGAGTTTTCCACACAGGTGCACTGCGTGAAGTGAACGCATGGCAGCCACACTGAATCCTGACCCATTCATTTCAATGGGTCTGTGTACATGAGCGTTGTTTTTCACGCATCAGTATCTTGCAATAGACCCCAAATTTTTTAGGCAAGGGTTAATGCACCGGCATTGGTGCCTGCCGGACCCCTGCAGCTGCCCGATCATAGGGCCGTAGCTGTACTACGCTGGGATTTGCGACCCCGATACCAGCGCCGTACATGTACGGCGCTGGTATCCTACGGGTTAAGGGGGCGAGTGGCCTGTGGCCAAATTTATATATGCTTACTGATTGATTGTATGTGGTTGCCGGAGAAGTCCAAAAAAGCAGTCACAAAAAGACATAAGGAATGTGCCCTTTGCAAATGTCCCTTAGCTCCTGATTTATAAGAAAAGACTGTGCCAGGTCTGCATTGATAACAGAGCAGAGTCCCCCACTTTTTTAGATCAGCTCTATCGTTTGAGGATATGGGGATCCTTAACCACTACAGGACCGCCGTACGCAGGATTGCGTCTTTGCGGCGGCCCTGTTATTCCGAGTGGACGCGAGATTTCACATCACGGGCCGGCAAAAGTTAAAAGACAAGTTCGTCATCAGCCTGCCAGCCAATGATCGTCGCTGGCAGGCTGATTTTCAAAAAAACAAATCAGAAGCCATCTAACACATTATATTTATAAATATAATGTGTTAAATGGCTGCTGTGCTCCTCTGCTAGTTCTTTTCGTCGGTTGGTTCCAGCAGAGTAGCACAGTTCACAGCGAGTACACCCAACACTACACTTAGCCCCCAGTTAACCCCTTGATCGCCCCTGTCAATCACCTAGTGAAAGGGAAAAAAGTGATCAGTGTAAACTGTCACTTTTTCCCACTGGTATTGACTGTTAGGTTTTAGGATAGTTTAGGCCCCTTGGTTAGGCAGTTAGCGTCTGTTAGCGCTAATCAGCATTTGTACTTTTATAGTATCTGTAAGTGATCAGAACTGATCACAGTCAGATCTATAATAGTATGTGTCACCTTAGTTCGCCCTCCACCCAAAAAGCTGTGTTTGCCTGATCAGGCCTGATCGGTCGCCCACGCGTGCGTTCACCCACGCCCGCCCCGCCGCAGTGACAAAAAAATATTATTTTTTTTGATCACTGCACAATCACTTTAAAAGCGCTGCGGCGATAAAAAAAATAAATCAGTTTTGATATTTTTTATCAATCGCAGCGGCCTCCGGTACTTCGCTAGCCTCCCATTTGTAAGACAGGCTTGCTTTTTTTCTTGGGTAGTCTCAGGGAATACCCCCTAAATTTTGTTTAGGCCTACAGACCAAATGGCAAACGAGAGGTATTCTTCTGAAGAGGCCTACAGGCTTTTGACCCAGTCGGATGAGGAATGGGAACCCTCATCTGACGAATCCAGCGGGTCAGAATATGAACCTGTAGAAAGCAGTGGCAGTCTGACCCAAAGTTCAGACGAGGAGGTTGAGGTCCCTGATACCACCAGGCGTACCCGGCCCTGTGTTGCTACACCACAGGTTGCGCAGGATCCGCTTCAAGGGCAGCAGAGTGGGACTGGCGCTGTCGGATTACGTGGTGAGGCATACACCAGCAGCGCAGCCCATCCTGGACCTAGTACCAGCACAGCCATACAACATGGTGAAGTGGCAAGCACCAGAAGGGCAGTTGAAGCTGGTACGGTGGCACGTGCATTAGTTCCCCCGTCGCAGCCACCGCACAGACAGGCCCGTAGAGCCCCTAAGGTGCTGGCAAACCCCGATTGGCAGCCCCCAACTTCAGCCGCACAAATAGTTCCCCCTTTTACCGCCCAGTCTGGAGTTCGGGTTGAGACAGCTCAGATCGGTTCGGCACGTTTTTTTTTTTTAAGCCGTTTTTCTTGACTGTGGACTGAGCTCTTGGACTTAGTTGTGGCAGAAACAAACAGATATGTCACTGAATTTATAGCCGCCAACCCGGGAAGCTATTATGCCCAGTCTTTCCGGTGAAAACCCGTCCAAGTTTCCAAATTTTAAATTTTTCTGGGCCTTCTCCTCAACACGGACTTAACCAAAAAGCATGAATTGCGGTCATATTGGTCCACAAACCCAATTCATCACATGCCCATGTTCTCTGCTGCCATGTCCAGGACACGATTTGAGACCATTCTGCGTTTCCTGCACTTTAGCGACAACAGCACCTCTCGTCCCAGAGGCCACCCAGCCTTTGACCGGCTCCACAAAATTCAGTCCCTCATAGACCACCTCAACACCAAATTTGCAGATTTGTATACCCCTGAGCAAAACATCCTCGTAGACTAGTCCCTTATACATTTTACCGGGCGCCTTGGCTTCAAAAAATACATCCCAAGCAAGCGCGCCCGGTATGGGGTCAAATTGTATAAGCACTGTGAAAGGGCCACAGGCTATACCCACAAATTTCAGATCTATGAGGGTAAAGATCAGACCCTGGAGCCGGTCGGTTGCCCTGACTACCTGGGGAGCAGTAGGAAGACAGTCTGGGACTTGGTGTCACCCTTATTTGGCAAGGGGTACCATCTTTATGTGGACAATTTCTACACAAGTGTGCCCCTCTTCAGGCATTTGTTCCTAGAACAGATTGGCTGCTGTGGCACCACACGACCTAGTCGCCGGGGCTTCCCCCAACGGCTCGTTACCACCCGTCTTGCAAGGGGGAAGAGGGCTGCCTTGTGTAACCAAGAACTGCTCGCGGTGAAATGGAGAGACAAGCATGACGTTTACATGCTCTCCTCCATTCACGCAGACACGACAATCCAAATTTAAAGAGGAACCAGTGTCACTGAAAATCCCCTCTGTGTCCACAACTATAATTCACTCATGGGAGGGGTGGACTTCAATGACCAGATGTTGGCTCCTTATCTACTTTCCCGCAGGACCAGACGCTGGTATAGGAAGGTGTCTGTATATTTAATTCAATTGGCTGTATATACTAGTTTTGTTCTCTACAGTAAGGCTGGGAGAACAGGATCCTTCCTCAAATTTCAGGAAGAGATCATCGAGAACCTCCTGTATCCAGGAGGTTCCGTGGCCCCATCCACCAGTGTAGTGAGCCGTCTACACGAGCGACATTTCCCCAGTGTCGTTGCTGGTACCTCAAACCGACCGACACCTCGAAAAAAATGTTGTGTCTGTAGCAGGAGTGGAATACGGCATGACACCCGCTATTTCTGTCCTGACCACCCTGCCCTATGCTTAGGGGAGTGTTTCCAGAAGTACCACACACAGGTACACTTAGCATAGGGATTGCGTTTCACAGGACAGGCACACAGGGCTATTAGGGCCCTTTCACTCACAGCTGCTGCAAACCTCTCCTTTCACCTGGGACAAAGTGCATAATGTACTTCGCCACATCTCTGGGCGATTTGCGCTTTGCACATTGTCCCATGGGGAGGTTTGTCCTATAAAGGTAAAAACATAAAAATAAATCACCGGTAAGCAAAAAAGTTAACGTTCTGTTCAAAAAGTTAAAGTTTATATGTTCCGTTCAAATGTTATTATAAAGTTAAAGTTAATAAATTTATTGCGCTGCGGCCTGGTTTTTTCTACCTTCTAGGTGGACCAACCAGCTGCAGCACTGATGTGCATTCTGACAGAAGCATTGCGCTGCTGTCAGATTACACAAAAGGCGGTGTATGCGGCGCTGCAAGACAAGATTTCTCCTCTGCAGTAGAAAAAGATACGTTTGCTGAGGCTTATGAGCTGAGGGTGCGGTGGTGTTCATATGCTTTGGCAAACACTTTGTATATATATAAAAAAAAAAAAATCCCGGCAATGATTTATTCATCCACATCGATTGATGTGAATAGAGAAATCGGGTTTGCCAGGGCATACAAGCTAAGTGGGTATGGATGTTGGGCGGAGCTCCTATGTCCTGGCAGAAGCCTTTCCCCTCTTTTTTTGGCAGAGATTTTTTCATCCACATTGATCAATGCGAATGAAGAAATCTGTGCCGTTCATTTTTTCTTTCAGCCCAGAGGCTGAACGGAAAAATAATAATCTCATTACCCGTATGCTCAATATAAGGAGAATAGCAAAAACGACATACATGTAATGATTGCAGAGACCCTCAAATGCCAGGGCAGTACAAAACCCCCACAAATGACCCTATTTTGGAAAGAAGACACCCCCCAAGGTATTCGCTGAGGGGCATATTGAGTCAATGAAAGATTGAAATTTTTGTCCCAAGTTAGCAGAAAGGGAGACAGAAAAAAAAAAAAAATTTCCGCTAACTTGTATAAAAAAAAAATCAAAAAAAAAAAATCTATGAACTCGCCATGCCCCTCATGGAATACCTTGGGGTGTCTTCTTTCCAAAATGGGGTCACATGTGGGGTATTTATACTGCCCTGGCATTTTAGGGGCCCTAAAGCGTGCGAAGTAGTCTGGGATCCAAATGTCTAAAAATGCCCAAAAAAATGTGTCACACATGTGGTATCGCCATACTCAGGAGAAGTTAGGCAATGTGTTTTGGGGTGTCATTTTACATATACCCATGCTGGGTGAGATAAATATCTCGGTCAAATGGCAACTTTGTATTAAAAAAAAATGGGAAAAGTCTTTTGCCGAGATATTTCTCTCACCCAGCATGGGTATATGTAAAATGACACCCTAAAACACATTGCCCAACTTCTCCTGAGTACGGCGATACCACATGTGACTTTTTTGCAGCCTAGGTGGGCAAAGGGGCCCACATTCCAAAGAGCACCTTTAGGATTTCACAGGGCATTTATTTTTTTTTATTTTTTTTACACATTTTGATTTCAAACTACTTCTCACGCATTAGGGCCCCTAAGATGCCAGGGCAGTATAACTACCCCACAAGTGACCCCATTTTGGAAAGAAGACACTCCAAGGTATTTCATGATGGGCATAGTGAGTTCATGGAAGTTTTTATTTTTTGTCACAAGTTAGTGGAATATGAGACTTTGAAAGGAAAAAAAAATAAAAAATCATTTTCTGCTAACTTGTCACAAAAAATAAAAAGTTCTATGAACTCACTATGCCCATCAGCGAATACCTTAGGGTGTCTAGTTTCCGAAATTGGGTCATTTGTGTTTTTTTTTCTACTGTCTGGGCATTGTAGAACCTCAGGAAACATGACAGGTTCTCAGAAAGTCAGAGCTGCTTCAAAAAGCGGAAATTCACATTTTTGTACCATAGTTTGTAAACGCTATAACTTTTACCCAAACCATTTTTTTTTACCTAAACTTTTTTTTTTTATCAAGAAAAGACACGAAGAATAAATTTAGAGAAAAATTTAAATAGAAATGTAGTTTTGTGAAAAATTTTACAACTGAAAAGTCATTTTTTTGCCCAAAAAAAAAAGTCAATTTCGATTAACAAAAAAAGTAAAAAATGTCAGCAGCAATGAAATACCACCAAATGAAAGCTCTATTAGTGAGGAAAAAAAGGAGGTAAAATTAATTTGGGTGGCAAGTTTGCATGACCGAGCAATAAACGGTGAAAGTAGTGTAGTGCAGAATTGTAAAAAGTGGTCTGGTCATTAAGGGTGTTTAAGCTAGGGGAGCTAAGGTGGTTAAAGATCCCTTAGATTTAAAGAAAAAAAATTAAAGTTTTTTTTTTTGGTTTGTTTTTTAAAAGGGCCGCAGGTATGCCCACCAGCATGGAGCACTTTTAGGGGTAGAAACCACAATTACTCCACTGCAGGCTTCCCTCTGAATCAGGAATCCACACTTAGGCCTCTTGCACACAACCGTATGGCTTTTTCAGTATTTTGCTGTCCGCAAAAAATACGGATGGCGTCTGTGTGCATTCAGTTTTTGTTTTTCGCAGAACGGAACAGCTAAAAAGCACCCAAGAACCCGAGAAGAGAGCTCCGTGCCGGAGAACCGATCAAAAGACCGAAAACGCTCACCTGCCTCATATCTCCTCCGGAGTGGATGGAAAAATACCTGACCAGGAGTGGTGCAAGTGTGGGAAGCCCGGCACACCGCAGGCACGCGAAGGGTGAAGCTGGGGAAGACAAGATGGCGGGCGCTGCAGATCGTCTCATGCGCTCAGCCAGATCCTCATCCCAACAACCCCCTCCATCACCTCGAAGGCCATCGAACCGCTTGTGGCTACAGAGAATATCGACCAGGAGCCTGAGGTACTACAAGGGCTAGGGGTTGGATGTAAAGCCTTGGCAGTGGAAGTCGCTAAACTTTTAGCCCCAGATATTAAAGCCGCGCTTGAGGCCGCGGTGGAGACCACGCTGGCACAGCTACAGGCCGACGTATCTAGGCACTCGTCCCAGATTTCTGAACTGGAAGATAAAATCGGCTCACTCGAAAGTGACCTGGGCCAGTCTCAGATGCAGCTACAGGCAGTGCTAAAGTCTACCTCGGGCCTCCGCGACAAATTAGAGGACCTGGAAAAATCGGTCCCAACGCAGCAATGTAAGAATAATTGGCCTACCAGAGTCGATACCTTCCAGCCAGCTTGCGTCGATTTGTGCGGTGGACATACCAAAAGCCCTAGGTATCCGCAGTCCCTGTGTAGTGGAAAGGGGACATCGTGTGGGCCCAATGCGGACGGACCAAAATGACGAGCAAAAACAGTTATCAAATTGCAAGGCCCCGTCCCACCATTCTTAAGTACCTGAACTATGCAGAAAAAGCTGATATTTTGGGACACTTCAAGAAGAGAGGGAAGCCAATCGACGTCAGAGGCTATAAGGTTCTGCTGTTTGGTGACCATAGCGCTGAGGTCTCGAGAAGGAGAAGGGCTTTCTCAGTGATCTGCTCAAATCTTGTGAGGAAGAAGTGAAAATTCGCATTGATATACCCGGCGATACTGAAAGTGTTTAAAGAAGATGGCTCCTCTGAGACTTTCGAGACACCAGAGGAGGCCGAGAAAAGTATAAATATGCTATCACTACAGATAATCTATCCATACTTTGTGGGAAAAATTAGCACAGTATTAAGATGGTCAATATAGTAACCTGGAATATCAAAGGTCTACGCTTTCCACATAAGAGAATGATGGTTTTACGTCATTTGAAAAAAATTACATGTGCATATTGCTTTATTACAAGAAACGCATCTAGGGGCAGCAGATTTTAAGAGAATGCAGAAGTTATGGGTGGGAGAAGTGATAGGGTCCCCATCTGACGGGAAGAAGGCAGGAGTGCTTGTGTTGTTGCATAAAAAACTACATTATAAGATACGGACAACAGAAGCGGATGACAGTGGGAGGTTAGTTACCCTAACCATTGAAACCCCTGCAGGGACACCATCAATTTATAATGTCTATGCCCCAAATGTGCAAGCAGGTCCCTTCATTGGGAATTTAGAAAGGCTAATCCTGCAGGATTCCAACGACTTGGTGTTAATTGGAGGAGATCTTAACATGGTACATTCGGTCCTTGAAGATAGGAAACGAACTAGGACTGGTAGAGCAGATAAGCAGAAGACATCGTCCATACTCCCCAATATGATGGAAGCTACTAAATTAATGGATATCTGGCGACATTGCAACCCCATGGAACAGGAATATACACACTTCTCTCACTCTCAATGTGCTTGGTCCCGGATAGATTACTTCTTAGGATCCAGTTTATTGACTACCAAAGTGAGAGAGGTGAAGATAGAGGAGATGGTGATTTCCGATCATTCACCGGTGTCATTGAAACTGAGAGAAGTTAACGCAAAGGGTCAGGATATCCTATGGCGGTTATCGGGATACTTAGCCATGGACAAAACTTTTAAATCTAAGCTACTAGGATGGTGGTGGGAATATAAAGATACAAATGGGCAACATCAGGACAACCAGTCCCTTTTTTGGGACACAGCAAAAGCTGTATTAAGAGGAAATATCATTTCCTACACTATAGCTCAAAAAAAGCATATACGCTCCAAATTTTTAGAAGCTACAAATAATCTGAGAACGCTCTACACAGAGTTTCAACAGAACCCCACAGAGGCCCACAAAACTAAATGGGTTACGGCTAAACATAACTATGATCACTACACAGAAAAATTGGAAAGAATCCACGCAGATCACTCTTCAGCATATTTTTTAAAATTTGGAAACAAGTCAGGTAGATTGTTGGCCAGGCTTGCACAAGGGAAGAGAACACAATTGCCACCTCCCAGACTTCAAACAGGGAAGGGGGAGCTGTCTAGTGACCCAAAAATCACACAAGATATTTAAAAGCTATTATGAACAGTTATATGCCCAGGACCCTTGTGACATTACAGAGGGCCGTGCCTTCCTAGATTCAATCTCTCTGCCGTCTGTTGAGGAGCCTGACTTGTCAATGCTTAATGCTCCCATCACGGAGCAAGAAATTCTCCTGGTGATAAAATCCTTACATAACGGGAAGGACCCGGGGCCTGATGGTTTCCCAGCGGAATTTTATAAATCCCTGGGCCCGGAGGTAGTTCCCAGCTTGCTATTGTTATTTCAGTCCATTGTCCAAACCCATACGGTATTGCCCTCAGGTAACTTGGCGCATATTCAATTGATACCCAAACAAGATAAAGATCCCACTCTTCCGGGGTCCTTTAGACCAATTTCCTTGATAAATCAAGATCTAAAGATCCTAGCGAAGATAATGGCTAACAGACTAGCTAACATTATGCCCAAACTGATTGGCTCACATCAAGTTGGATTTGTGAAAGGCCGATCAGCCACAATTAACATACAAACAGTCTTGGCAGTCCAGGATTGGCTCCTCAGGAGACGGCAGACGGATGAGATGGGAAGAGAGGCTCTTTTGGCTTTAGATGCCAAAAAAGCCTTCGACAACGTGAATTGGCAGTGGTTAGATCTAGTATTAGATAAGGTAGGAATTCAAGGCCCCTTCAGGGGCGTTTGTCCAAGCAAGGATCTGTCTCCCAGGTTTTTTGTCTGCCAAGTTCCAACTTTGGAAAGGTACGAGACAGGGATGCCCACTTTCCCCCACTTTTATTCAACATAGCTCTTGAACCACTTGCTAGGCACCTGCTAAGTTCGGATATTTATGAAGGAATAAAAGGTGGGGAATAGGGAAATTAAACTGACATGTTTCGCGGACGATATGTTGCTGTTTCTACATGACCCCACCAAGGATTTGTCAAGAGTTCTAGATACCCTAAATAAAGTGCGAACTTTTATGGGTTATAAGATCAATGTAGCTAAATGTCAGTTGCTGCACGTAGGGAAGGGATTAGGAGCGAGATATGACGGGGGTCTGATTACGGTAGCGCAGGACTATATAAAATACCTAGGAATTAAAATAGGCAAATCCCCGGCTATGATGTACAAATAAATTATGACCCCTTGATAGCTAAAATTATCCAAGAATTGCAGAGATGGCAAGAACTCCCACTGACACTGTTAGGAAGGGCAAGTCTCATTAAAATGACAAGTTTTGCTAGGCTTTTATATCTGTTGCAAACGATACCGCTTTTATTGAAACACACGGACATTAATAAGCTACAGTCTGCGTTTGTAGCTTTCCTCTGGAAATAAAAAAAAAAGACCCCGTATTGCATATAAGAAACTTTGCCTTCTAAAATGGGAGGGGGGCTTGCAATTACCTGATATCTGGGGCTACAACCTGGCAGCACTATGGCGGTATATACGAGATTGGGTGTGGGGAACCTCACATTATGCTGATAGGGCGTTGGAGCAAGAACTAGTAGCGCCACTTGACCTACATGCTCTGTTGCATACTAAAATCTCATTACTTCCAGAAAGTGCCAAACAAGCTCTGATACTCTGACACAATAGCGACGTGGAAACATGTCAGAAAATTATATAGGCTACCAATTTATATCTCAGCCTACATGCTGTTGTGGTCCCTCCCATCTTTCCCACAGGGGGGGGAATCTAACAGACTGTTTCAAGATTGGCGTAGGAAAAATGTGAGGGCCCTAGGAGATCTATTGACTGTCAATGGGCTAAAGCTGCTATCCTGGGAGCAAGTACAGTCCAAATACTCCATACCCCCAAACCAGTACCTGCAGTTTTTGCAGATAAGGGCATTCTGCGCAGCCCAATCAATAACACTGGGCACTGAGACAACCATAACGAGGTTCGCAAGTTTGATGAACCAGGCGAGCAGCATGGACTATATTTCCATACTATATAGAAAACGAATGAATGTTAAACTGGAAGGGGTTGCGCAGACTGTCTTTAAAGAATGGGAGAAACAGGTAGCGGATGACAAACTTACTTTTAAAATACGAGAGGGGATGGATAAAATGAGATGTGCCATCAGCAGTGAACATTGGAGAGAAACACAATTCAGAATAATCCACAGGGCAACCTATGCCTATAACTTGTCTTATAACAATGCGCCAGCGCATTACCTGAGACATTGCCCCAAGTGTGATATGCATAAAGCTGACCTTCTGCACGGGATTTGGGGATGCAGTAAGTTAAGATTGTACTGGGAGCAAATTTGTGCATATGTCAAAGATACCTGGAAGATTGGAGTTAAGGATGTACCCCAACAATGCGTGTTCCAGTTCATTCCCAGGGATCAGGAGGACGCTGACTCACCCATAGTGGGCACCAAGGGGCCACATGTCCTACTGCTTGCGGCAAAAAAATGTATATTGAGGAAATGGCTACAGCCCCATCTGCCCACTTTGGATGAAGTCATCAGCACAGTGAAAGTGTTCATGTATATGGATAGATTGGATGCGGAGCGCAACAAGGAAATCATCCATACAATCCTTTATTCACAAATGGAGACCATTTATTGAAAATTCACTCACTTTATATGAGAAAAAAGAGGTTATGAAACCATTTGTTGACACAACATGGTACATGAAAGCAAGAGTGGCAGGTAGTTTAGGAGACCTATTGATATAACCTAGGATACTTTGGATTATCTGTAGTGCTACTACGCAGTTTTGCCGGTTGAAATTGTTTAAATGGGAAAGGGGAAATGGATGTCAAGAACAACAAAACTACCTCTCTTTCTATTTGTGATCTTTTAGAGCTATCTTGGTAGGAATCCAATATTTACAAGATGCTCCGGATCTTGACTTGTTTTTCCTGGGGGGAGGGTTGGAGGTTTTAAAAACAAAAAGGGATCTAGGCAGAATTTTCTTTGACATGCAGTGCTTGATGTTGAACTTGCATCTTTTTGAATATACATGTCATATCTCTATGTACTGAATCAACCATTGTATGTACTATATTGCTCTCTGTACAACATTGACCGATGCCAGATCTTAATAAAAAAAATTTTTTTATTTTTTTTTAAATCAAAACACACAACTAATGCCATTAGGACCGAACCAGAACTGAGGATCCTACCTGCAAACCAACCGCCATAGTCTGCGGCAATATAGAAAACAATGGATGGGAGCAGGTTCCCCCAATTAACTAAGTGAAAATTTTTACAGGTGAGTTCACAAAAAACGAGATTTTTGTGAACTCACCTTGTAAAATCTCTTTCTCGCTTTATTCATTGGGGGACACAGGACCATGGGTATAGCTTGCTGCTGCCACTAGGAGGCGACACTAGGCTGAAAGCTGTTTGCTCCTCCCCTGCAGGCTATACCCCCTCCAGCCTGGAGAGAGCATATCAGTTTGTGCTTCAGCAGTAGGAGAAACATACCGAAACAAAACAAAAAACAGGAAGACCACAGTCCAACAAAACAACCGAACCGGACCTCAGTCCCAACCGGCAACTTGGACCACTGGTCTCAGTAGAAACCAACAATGGGTGGGTGCTGTGTCCCCCAATGAATAAAGCGAGAAAGATTTTACAAGGCGAGTTCACAAAAATCTCGTTTTCTCGCTCATATCATTGGGGGACACAGGACCATGGGACGTCCTAAAGCAGTCCCCGGGGTGGGAAACCACTGACACCACATCTCACAGGTGAGACACTACACTGCGGCCTGTAAGATCCTACGGCCAAGAGCAGCATCCGCCGATGCGAACGAATGCACCTTGTAAAACTTGGTGAAGGTGTGCAACGAAGACCAAGTTGCTGCCTTACACAGTTGAGACGCCGAAGCGTGGTGAAAGTGTGCCCAAGAAGCCCCGACCGCCCTGGTCGAGTGAGCCGTGATACCAGGTGGAGGAACCCTGCCCTTGGAGCGGTAGGCCTCGTGGATGGCCAATCTAATCCAACGCGCAATCGCCACCTTGGATGCCGCCGAACCTTTACGAGGACCCTCCGGAACCAGGAACAGGGAGTCCGCTCGCCTAAAGGAGGCCACCGCGGCCAGGTAGATCCGTAAGGCCCGCACCACATCCAAACGATGAAGCGCCATCTCCCTAGGATGGGAAGGCTTAGGACAAAGCGACGGGAGGACAATGTCCTCATTGACATGGAACGCCGACACCACCTTCGGCAGAAACGACGGCACCGTCCGGAGCACCACCTTATCCTGATGGAACGCCAAGAAGGGCTCCTTGCACGACAGTGCCGCCAGTTCTGACACCCGACGTATGGACGTAATGGCAACTAGGAATGCGACCTTCCATGACAACATGCGAAGGGAGACTTCTCGCAAGGGTTCAAACGGCTCGGACTGAAGTGCCACCAGCACCAAATTCAGATCCCAGGAATGCAACGGTGGCCGATACGGAACCGTGGTGTGCGCAACACCCTGCATGAAAGTCTTGACCGGGCCCAGCACCGCCAGCGTACGCTGAAAAAATATGGAAAGGGCCGAAACCTGTCCTTTTAACAAACTCAGGGCCAGACCCAGCTCCAAACCCGCCTGAAGAAAGGCCAACACCGTAGGGAGGGAAAACCTCCTAGAGGGGAGGTCCCTGTCCTCGCAGAATTTCAGGAACGACTTCCACGTACGATAGTAGATTTTCGCGGAGGAGGGCTTCCGAGCCCGAATCATCGTGCGAACGACCGCCTCCGAGAAACCCCTTTTCTTCAGCAGGAAGGTTTCAATAGCCACGCCGTCAAACGCAGCGTATGTAAACCCTGGTGGAAGACTGGGCCCTGTGAGAGCAGGTCGGGTCTGAGTGGAAGAGGCCACGGCGCGTCCCCCAGGAGCAGAACGAGCTCCGAGTACCAAGCTCGGCGCGGCCAGTCTGGGGCAATCAGGAGCGTTTGAACACCCTCCATCCTGATTCTGCGAAGAATCCGCGGTAGGAGCGGCAGCGGCGGGAACACGTACTGAAAACTGAAGTCGTCCCACGGTGCCACGAGTGAGTCTACGTCGTAGGCCATCGGATCCCTTGCGCGAGACAGGAAGCACGGGAGTTTGTGGTTCAACCGAGATGCCATTAGGTCCACTTCCGGGCGACCCCACCGGAGACAAAGGTCCTCGAACACCTCCGGGTGGAGAGCCCACTCCCCCGAGTCCACCGTCGTACGGCTGAGGAAATCCGCCGTCCAATTGTCCACGCCCGGGATGAAGATCGCCGATACCACTGGGACATGGGCTTCCGCCCACTGCAGAATCCTCGCGGCCTCGTCCATCACCGCTCCGCTGCGCGTCCCCCCCTGGTGATTGATGTAGGCAACCGCTGTGGCGTTGTCCGACTGTATCCTGACCGGACGGCCCCGCAACTCGGTGGTCCAATGGCAAAGGGAGAGGTAGATGGCCCGGAGCTCCAGGATATTGATGGGCAGTTTGGACTCCGACAGAGACCAGACTCCTTGGGCTGTCCGAGTACCGAAGACCCCTCCCCAACCACGGAGGCTGGCGTCGGTCGTAATCACCGTCCATGACACCGGCAGGAACGACTTCCCTGACGATAGGTGGTCCGGAACCAACCACCAGGCGAGAGCCTCGCGAACAGGCTGAGACAGCGAGATCCTGAAGTCCAGTGAATCCCGGGACTTGTCCCAGGAGGACAGGATGAGCCGCTGAAACTCCCTGGTGTGGAACTGGGCGAACGGTACCGCCTCGAATGAGGCCACCATCATCCCCAGAACTCGCATGCAGTTGCGAATCGATACCTTGCGACGCCGGGTGAGCAGAACCACCGCATTCTGAATGCCCGATCTCTTGTCCAGAGGGAGACGCACCACGGCAGCCTCGGAATCCAGAGTCATACCCAGGAACCTGATTCGAGTGGTCGGAGACAGGCATGACTTCCTTCGGTTGAGAATCCAACCAAAGCGAGCGAGCGTGCTCATCGTAATCCGAAGGCTGTCTGCGCATTGCGACGCTGACGGGGCTTTGACTAAGATGTCGTCCAGGTATGGGAGAAGGGTAATGCCTCTGGACCGCAGAATCCCCAGAAGGGGTGCCAGAACCTTCGTGAACACCCGCGGGGCCGTCGCCAGACCGAATGGCAGAGCGACGAACTGGAAGTGATCCGACTGGATGGCAAATCGGAGGAAACGTTGGTGTGTGGTAGCGATAGGTATGTGGAGATACGCATCTTGCACGTCCAAAGATGCCATGTGCTCCCCCTGCACCAATGAGGCCACAACGGAACGAAGAGATTCCATTCTGAACCTCTGAACCCGTAGATAGCGGTTCAGAAGTTAGAGGTCCAGCACCGGTCTCACATCGCCCTCCTTCTTGGGGACCACAAACAGGTTGGAATAAAAACCTGTGAAACGCTCTTCCGGAGGCACCGGGGAAATCACCCCCCGCAGAAGTAAGGACTGGACGGCGTTCAAGAAAGCCGCGGCCCGGACGGGATCCCTGGGAGGCTGGGAAAGGAAGAAACGGTTGGGGGGAAGGGACCCGAATTCTATTTTGTAGCCCGAAGAAACTACCTCGAGCGCCCACGCGTCTGGAATGTGGGCGTGCCAAATGTCCTGGAACAGGAGAAGACGCCCCCCCCACCTGAGCGGGTGGGGACAAACCTTCATGCGGAAGGCTGCTTACTTGGCGCTGTGCGAGGTTGCTGGGCACGCGGACGCCAGGCCTGCTGGGGCTTAAAGGACGGGCCTTTCCGCCGATCCTGGTTGGGTGGTCCCACCGCGGAGGTGGGAACTGAACGGGTGCCCGAGAAACGGCGAAAGGACTGGAAGCGCGAAGATGCAGACCTGGACTGAAAGGGCCGCTTCGCTTTGGGTTGGGGCAGATGGGTGCTTTTCCCACCCGTAGCTTCTGAGATTATCACATCCAGTTTTGGCCCAAAAAGCCGAGCCCCAGAAAACGGAAGCTTTAAGAGAGCGTTTAGAGGAAGAATCAGCCTTCCAGGCCTTGAGCCATAGCTCCCGGCGGACCGAAGTGGCGAGAGCTGAGGCACGGGCAACCATCGACCCAGCATCCAGTGCCGCTTCACAGATATATTTCCCTGCATGGGAAATTTGGAGCGCAGACAACTCGAGTTCAGCAGGCGGGAGGTTGGACAAAATGTCCTGGCTCAACCGGAGGGACCACTCCGAAACCGCCTTGGCTACCCAGGCGGATGCGAAAATCGGACGCAGTGCCGAACCGCTCGCCGTAAAGATTGACTTGGAGAGCGACGGTCCACCGGATCCTGGAGTGAAGAACCATCCGCTACCGGAATGGTCGTAGATTTCGCCAGGCGAGCCACCGGCGGGTCCACCTTCGGCGAGGAGGACCATAGTTCCACGGTCTCGCGTGGAAAGGGGTAGAGAAGGTCTAGACGTTTTGGGATAACAAAACGCAAACCCGGCTGGTCCCAAGCCTTGTTAACCACAATAGAAAAATCTTCGTGTAACGGGAACGCCTTGGGGGTCTGTTTCGCACGCAGAAACGATACCCCTTGTTGGCTAGTGGAGGGAAGGTCCTCCTGAACCCGGAAGGTGTCCCTTATTGCCGAAATCAGGCTATCCACCATGGAAGCAATCTGAGAAGAGTGCTCCAGGTCCATATCCGCATCCGAATCCCCAAGCTCGCCCTCAGACAGTGCGTCGCCTAACAGGGAGGACGCCTGTGACTGGGATCCAGGAGTAGGGGGGGATGCTGAGGCGTCAGAGGAGGAACGGTTGCCTGCCCTGGGGCGCTTGCTAGGAGGTCTGCCTCTGGTTTGCGTGCAATGCGGTTGCGCGGATTGCACCGGTGGTGATTTCTCCACTAACCGACCCAGCAATGAAAGGGTGGAATGGGAGATCTTAGAGAGGTCCTCCACTGCCCGTGACAGAGACCTAGCCCAGTCTGGTTCCCCCTGAACAGGACGATCTAAGGCTTCTGTGGGCTGCAGTGGTCTGGGGGGATTGCTCTGCGCAGGCTTCTGACAAGCCAAGCACAGTGATAGTGACTGGCCCCGAGGGAATTTAGCTGAACACACGGAACAGGCATAGTAAGTAGTCCTACAGGTTGTCTGAGGGGGGTCAGTGGCCGGGTCAGACATGGTCAAATCTCCTGCTGGACGGGGTATCTATCTCCTACCAGAACGGAGCGAGAGCCACGGTCCTGTGTCCACCACGCTGCGTTGGGAGGAAGAGGAAGTTTCAGCAGGGCGGGAAAATAAGCCCCGCCCCCTTAAGCCCGGGAGCGGCAGACTAATTGAGGGAATCTAGCGCCGCCCACCCCTGTGCACGTGACCGCAGCCGCAGCCAGCGTGCCTAATGTTCCCGGCTAATATGTCCGCCCGCAGAAAGAGAGAGACAGTCCCCAACACAGACAGTGCGGCTAGCGAGGATCGCGGCGCCCGGCCGATGGATCAACTGCCCTGCGCAAATCCAGGTGCCGGCTGCGATCGCACTGAAACCAGTGCTGTGTGCGATGCAGCGGCGAGGAACAGAGGGAGACGGAGCGGACGTCGGTCAAGTCCGAGGCTGACAAGGTGCCGGCGGACGCGCACACGGGGGGCGGGGTATGGACGGGCGGGCGGGAAGGGGGCCCTGGTGCTGTGGGATGTCCGGCTCATCGGACGGCCTGGGAGAAAGTGACCGCTGACTGAGAGGGGGAGTCACTCACCTATCTTCATCTGTGGTCTTCACCCTCAGATGCATCACCAGCAGGACCACCCTACGACCGCTGGCACCAGGCGACAGGGGTCCGGGCAGAAGAGGGCTGAAGAGAGGGTGGTCCTGTAGCTGGGGGGAAGCAGGGGAGCGAGGCTGCCCTGGTCCGCTTTTCCTTCTTGGGGTGGCAAGGCGGTGAACAAGGTACACCGGCCAGCCTCCCGGGGATGCAGGGACGCAAGCGACCCTGGATCCCCAACCGGATTCTGGAAAAAAAATGAAAAAATAAAAATTATAACGCCACCCTGCAAAGCAGGGAGGTCTGCCTCCTACGACACTAAGCTAAAAACTGATATGCTCTCTCCAGGCTGGAGGGGGTATAGCCTGCAGGGGAGGAGCAAACAGCTTTCAGCCTAGTGTCGCCTCCTAGTGGCAGCAGCAAGCTATACCCATGGTCCTGTGTCCCCCAATGATATGAGCGAGAAATTTAGATTTCTCGCTCGCATTCCATGGGGTTGGGGGGGGACGGGGGGACACAGGACCTTGGGACGTTCCAAAGAAGTCCACAGAGAGGGAAGAACCATACGCCCATGGAAAACATCCTCGCGGAAGCTTAAGACACTGCTGCCTGCAAGACCTTGCAGCCTAGAGCAGCATCCGCTGATGCAAAAGTATGCACCTGGTAAAACTTGGTGAACGTGTGCAACGAAGACCAAGTCGCTGCCTTACACAACTGTGAAGCGGAAGCCTGATGGAATTGAGCCCAAGAAGTGCCCACCGCCTTGGTCGAGTGGGCCGTGATAACGAGGGGTGGTGCCTTGCCCCGAGAGCGGTATGCCTCAGCGATTGCCGAGCGAATCCACCTGGCCATCGTCATCTTAGAGGCTGGCAAGCCTTGCGGGGACCTTCAGGAACAACGAAGTAGAATGGGCAGGTACATCCTCCGAGCCCAAAACACAACCAGCTGATGGAATCCATCGCTCCCTAGGATGTGAGAGAGAGGGGCCAAACTAAGAGAACAATGTCTTCGTTGACGTGAAAGGCAGATACTACCTTTGGCTGAAAAGAAGGTACCAGGCGGAGCACTGCCTTAACTTGGAGGAAAACAAGAAAAGGCTCCTTACAAAGCGCTGCCAATTCCAAAACACGCCAGTTGGATTTGATTGCCCCCAGGAATGCAACCTTTTATGAGAATATGGAGGGAAACTAGAGGCTAGAGGCTCCAAAGGAGCAGATTGGAGGGAACCGAGGACAAGGTTCAAGTCCCAAAAGGGCAAAGGGGGGCTATATGGAGGGACAGCGAGAGTCACCCCTTGTAGAAGGTCTTAACCGGGACCTGTCCGGCTAACGGACCCGGGGATTAAAAAAAAAATAATTGACAGCGCCGACACTTGTCCCTTTAAAGACCTAAGAGCCAGAACCGATTGCAGAAAGGAAAAGGATGGTGAGAAGTGCAGTGGAGGGAGGCTACGTTCCCCACAGAAATGCAGAAAAGACCTCCAAGTCCTATAATACATTTTGGAAGACGCCGATTGCCTGGCTTTAATCATGGTTTGGATGACCTTGTCAGGGAAATCTCGCTGCTTCAGAATGGCAGTTTCAACAACCATGCCGTCAAACGTAGCAACTCTAAATGCTGGTGGAAGACAGGACCCTGAGAGAGGAGATCTGAGCATAAGAGGCTGCGGCATGTCCTAGAAGGGGGTGCGACGGGGCCAATCTGGAGCGATGAGAATTGTCTTGATGCCCTCCATCCTGATCCTGCGCATGACTCTTGGCAGGAGAGAAAGAAATACGTAAAATAGAGAGACCCCGTCCCATGGTGCCACCAGGGAGTCTACGGCGCACGCCCGGGGATCTCTTGTTTGAGAGAAGAAGGCAGGGAGTTTGTGGACGAGTCTGGATGCCATCAAGTCCACCTCCGTTTGGCCCCATCGGAGACAAATCGAGTCAAACACCTCCGGGTGTAGAGACCACTCTCCAGGGTCCACAGTCGTCCGACTGAGGGAATGTGCCATCCAAATCTCCACTCCTGAAAATAGACCGCCGATAGAGCTGGTACAAGTGTCTCCGCCCTGTAGGATTTTGGCTGACTCCTCCATCATCACTTGACTGCAGTTTCCCCCTTGGCGATTGATATAAGCCACCCCTGTGGCGTTTTCTGACTGGATTCGGATCGGCCGGCCCCTCCGGAGAGGGGCTCAATGGAGAAGGGTTAGACGAATAGCCCGGAGTTCATGGGTACCTGCGGATGAGGAGAAAGCAAACCGTCCGCAGAAGGGCTAGTCGCTTGTCCAGAGGAAGGCAAACTAACACCAGGGCGAGGATAATGCCAAGGAAGTGATCCGCCTAGTGGGACGTAGGGAAGACTTCTGAAAGTTCACCAGCCAGCACGTGCCAGAGTATCCAGAGTGATACATAGGCCATCCTTGTTCTGACCAGGATGTCTTCCAGATAGGGAACCAGGGTAATGCCCCTGGTACGAAGAAGGGCAAGAAGAGGAGCAAGCACTTTTGTGAACACCAACTGTGCCATTGCCAAGCCAAAGGGAAGGGCGACAAACTGGTAGCGATGGGGCCCTACTGCAAAGCACAGAAAGCGCTGATGCGCCGGGGCAATGGGGACATGAAGGCATGTGCCCTGAATGTCAATGTCACAGGAGATACTGAGGCGTCAGAGGTGGACTGATGTCCTGCTCTGGGGGCCGCTTGTGCGAAGGTCTGCCCCTAAGTTGATCACCCGAGGAAGGTGCGGACTGTGTAGGTGGGGATTTATCAACCAAACAACCCATGAGGGTGGATTCGGATACTTTAGATAGGTCCTCCACTGCTCTGGATAGGGCACAGGCCCTATACTCAGTGGCCAAAATGGAGAGGGGGGGGGGGGGGGGGTCAGATGGAGGGTGCAGATAATACTTACCTAATGCCGAGTACTCACCCCATCTTCATCCCTCCTCAGAGTCCAGCAGGGTCATCTCTTCAGCAGCTGGCACCCGAAGTGGCAGGAGACTGGAATGGCAGGAGGGGTCTCGCCAGATCCAGATGACCCTTAGGTTGGCGGGAAGCAGGGGAGATGGGCTGCCCTGGTCCACCCTTTCTTCTTGGGGGAGGTAGGGCGGTGAGGGAATCCAACACCGGCCTTGCTCCCGGGGTAGACAGAGGGG
The DNA here is from genome assembly GCF_014858855.1 of Bufo gargarizans. Taxonomy (NCBI): domain Eukaryota; kingdom Metazoa; phylum Chordata; class Amphibia; order Anura; family Bufonidae; genus Bufo; species Bufo gargarizans. Next base: position 300,507,298 of record NC_058082.1, on the reverse strand, counting down.
CTAGGCACCTCTGTTTCCCCTAAAAAGGAAAAAATAAAAAAAGGAAGCCACCCTGCAAGCAGGGAGGTCTGCCTCCTACGACACCGAGCTTAAAACTGATAGGCTCTCCAGGCTGAAGGGGGTATAGCCGGCAGAGGAGCTAACACTTTTCAGCCTAGTGTCGCCTCCTAGTGGCAGCAGGAGCTATACCCACGGTCCTGTGTCCCCCAATGATATGAGTGAGAAAACGGAATGTTCGTGTGCAAGAAGCCTTATTATGCTGCATGTTTCCTGTCTGTGGGTGCAGATCCCCTCTTGGTGCTGTAGTGGGTGAGGGGAGGGGATCTGCACCCACAGACAGGAAACATGCAGCATAATAAGGCTTCTTGCACATGAACATTCCGTTTTCTCACTCATATCATTGGGGGACACAGGACCGTGGGTATAGCTCCTGCTGCCACTAGGAGGCGACACTAGGCTGAAAAGTTTTTTTTCCCTGCTAGAGCCCTTTTTCTAAGGCTACTTTCACACTTGCGTTTTTCTTTTCCGGCATAGAGCTTCGTTCTAGGGGCTCTATACCGGAAAAGAACTGATCAATTTTATCCCCATGCATTCTGAATGGAGAGCATTCCGTTAAGGATGCATCAGGAGGTCTTCAGTTCAGTCTTTTTGACTGATCAGGATGGAGATAAAACCGCAGCATGCTACGGTTTTATCTCCAGCCCAAAAAACTGAACACTTGCCTGAATGCTGGATCTGGCATTTTTTCCCATAGTAATGTATTAGCATTCAAAATACTGGAATGCCGGATCTGTCCTTTCCGCAGACCCCAAAAAAAATAAAAAATAAATTAAAAATAAAAATTGTAATCCGAATCTGGTTTCTTTTTCCCTTAGGTAGGAAGTGAATCCCGAACTCTAGCATTCCCCATGCTGGCTGATGCGATAAGTAGCTTCTGGCACCAGACACACCCTGGAGATTCACTATTCTATAAAGTTCCACCATCTCTGGAGTACTGTAGGACACTCAATGCAGAAGGTGGAGACAACTCAACTTATGGATGTGGCTATCACTATCCAAACCCTGTGACACATTAACTTCCATGCCAACTACAGGTAACAGTGGGGTCTGGAAAAGGCAAAATGGAACTCTGGTGTATATCCAGGTTTCCAGACTTTCTTCTTTAAATATACCTATAGCCCCAATCCTAGATTACTGGATCATTTTAAGCATAGGGGACCTTACTGCATAGGGACAGGAAGAATACTGGTGGGTGGGACAAATCTGTGTTCCTGTCCCTACAGAGGATTAGAAAGAAAACTTTGTGCTGCCAGACTTCTAGTCTAATACCCGGATCTCCAGTACATGGGACCTATTGAGTAGATATTCTTTGGGAGAGTTAGGGCCCTTTTACACAGGCTGAAAAGCAGGCAACAGTTGGGAACGAACATTTATTCCTGATCATAGCCTGCTTGTTAACTGCATTCATATGTAGCGATGATTGGTATATGGACAGGTTGGACAACTTATTACTATCAAGACTTGTCTCACAGGAAAGATGCGATGACCTGACAAATGAGAGGCAGATAAAACATCACATTAATAATATGAAATAAAACAGAAAAAAAATAAAAATTTAGCATTTTACAGTTTATTCAAAGCACTGAATACACTTTTGCTAAAAACTCATGCCAAACTAGCATCTTGGCAATAAGTGGGATGACACAAATTACATCAATACATTTCTTATAACTTTTTGGGAAATAAGTGCATAATAATGCAGTATTATAATTTCTAGCTGGAAGAACGTTTTGCCCAAGCGGCCTTGTGTAAAACTTAAAAGGGGTTGTCCGGGTTCAGAGCCAAACCCGGACATATCCCCATTTTCACCCAGTTAGCCTTGAACTTCGGAGCATTTCATGCGATGCTGAATCGTGCAGGGCAAGGGCTTTTTCTGGAGATCTGGTGACGTACCAGTCTCTCAATGGGTAAAGCTAGGCAGAACTAGTAGTGAGCTTGGTGATGTCAACGGCACTAATGGGCAGTCTATACAGTGCTGCCCTAGCCTGTAAAACGGTTAGGGCAGAGCTAAAGCCTGCCCATCAATGCAGGTGACATTACTGGGAACACTGCTAGGGGGAAGCCTATGACTAGCAGTGTAAAAAATATTAACAGCCCTTGCCCTGCATGATACAGCACAGGGCAGGGGAGGGTATCAGCATGAAATGCTCCGATACTCACATCAGTGTGCCTGTCTGGGTAAAAATGGGGATATGTCCAGGTTCCGCTCTAAAGCCAAACAACCCCTTTAAAGAGGATCTCCAGGATTAGGAAAAACATGGCTGCTTTCTTAGAAAAACACTAAAACGTCTCCACAGGTTGGTTGTGGTGTTGCTTCTCAGCCATATTTACTTTAATGGAACTGAATCAGTCTGGAAGAGTTTCCGAAAAGAAGCAACCATATTTTTGAAATCCTGGATAGCCTCTTTAACCGGTTATCCAAACTAGAAAGCATTAATGTAACAAAAATATATAAATACTGGTTTCAAGTGCATTTGTAAAACATTAAAATGACATTCACTGGACAGACATCTATTTTAATAAGGAGCAGTTTGAACAAAATAAATAAGAAACCCTTTATTGCTCCAGTAAAAAGTATTGGTAATATGAAGAATTACTGCAGGTAAGGGTTCATTCACACCTGCATTAGACAATTCTGAGCCTCCATCGCAGATTGTGCAAAACTTAGATTAAATAAAATGGCATGCTGTGCTATTTTGTCTGGTAAAACAAAGGGGAGGGAGGGGGGAGAAGCATGTCCATTATGTCAGGGATATGGCACTTCATTCTGCTCTTTGGAACAAAATAGCTGAAGCTAATGCAAGTGGGAACAAACCTTAAAAGGGTTATCCAATTTCAAGAAAATCCCCCCACATGTGTTGGGCCCGTCACCAGTAATATACTTACCTTGCTTCTCCCAACACGGGATGTTTTCATCCGTGTGCAGGGAGAAGCAGCAGCAGTGGTGCAGGGTAAGTATATTACCGGTTAGGGACTCTGTACATGAGTGGGGGGGGGTTCTTGAAATTGGATAACCCCTTTAAATTTATATAAAAAAGGCAAATAAGGGTTTTTCTGGGTGTTTATTACTGGTAACCAGTATCTAATCTGTGGGGGTCTGACTCCTTGTACCCTTCCATCAGCTATTTGAAGAGACCACTGCATTCCAATCAGCCTTTTACTAGGCCAGTAACGTCACGTTCATTGGTCATATGGCCAAGGTGCAGCTCAGCCCAATTTAAGTGAATAGGACTTATCTGCAGTACCAAGCACAGCCACTAACCAATTGATGGCAGTGCTCTTTATAAGCCGTGAAGAGGCCGTGGTAGGGATGCTATGTGTCGGACCCCCGACAATCAGATATTGATGAACCATCCTAAGGACAGGTCATCAATATTAACACCCAGAAAACACCTTTTAGGGTCCATTCACACATCCACAAAGTGGGTCCCCATCCGTTCCGCAGAACAGGTGCAGACCCATTCATTTACAATGGGGCCGGAATGTGCCGTCTGCATCCGCATTTGCGGATCCACACTTCCGCCGCCCCCCCCCCCCAAAAAAAAAAAATGCAGACAAGAAAAGGCATTTTCTACGAGTGTGCATGCAGAACACACATTGTCGGTGTTAGTGTTTTGCAGATCCGCAACACACACGGACGTGTAAATGGACCCTTAATGTGTTCAGTTTAAACACAGGACACTGGATTAAGAATTTTACTTGCTTCAATTGTACGATGCGAGTTATTGCTAAAATATCTTACAGCAAACACTTTAGTAATTAGCCAATAAATGAGTCATGTATCACACATACCTGGGCATGCTAAAGCAATAAAGTGGCTTTGAGGCAATATGCAAACAGTAACATAGTCTGGCAGCTGGCAAACATTGAAAAAAAACTAAAAGCTGAATATTAGGATTTAGTGTTCGCAGGTCATCTAAAAATAGTTTACTAAAAATCAATACCACCACGTCAATACCCAACCCCTTTAATAAAACAAGTGCCTTCATACATCAGTGTCCATTTCATGGGCAACTTCCTATTTTACAAGCTTAATGTGTATACCATTTTCTTCAGGTATAAAAGTATTGATAGACAAAAAAGGACAGAAAACAAAAGCTTCAGTCTTCCGGTAACGAGAGAAGAATGTTGTCTGTTGAGTCTTAGGAGAGGTAAAGAAAAACAAACTGACACGTTTAAGAAAGGTGACCCAATTGGTTTTGTAGGTCTATACATTGAATGCATATCCTTGGGACAGTCCATCAATGTGTGATTGATGGAGGTCTGAGATCAGCAGAGTGCACTGCAATGTGTCCATAGGGCTGTGTCTTGTGCGACAACTCAGCCCCCTGTGCAAAGGGATAGGACAAATATATAATCCAAGAAACCTTTAAACAGGTCCCCCCCCCCATCTCAGACTGACAGCATATCGCTAGGATAGGACATCAATATCACATAGGAACAAGTGTCACCATCTCCAGAGCAGGGCCTGCAAAGTGAAGGACAGCACACGTGCAGTGGGACTTCTGAAAAGAACAGAGCTCGCATAGCAGCGAATGTTGTGCTCCCCTTCACTTCAGGGGCCGAGTTCTGGAGCTAGGTCCTACTCCTATGTGACATTGATGGCATAACCTAGCAATGTCAGAGATGGGAATAGCCCTTTAAGCTTGTAAAATCCAGCTTTTCACACAGATGCAGAAACAGTCCTTGCTTTTTTCTGTTCTGTATTTACAAAATATTATTTATATAAAAACACTTTACAACTATCTTTACCATAAAAAGTGCAATTCTCTTACTTCCAGGGTCTGGAAGCAACAACATTCTTCATTAAAAAAATAAAAAAAATTCTACAGGATAGCAGCCTATGTTAAGCAAATAAGGTGCTTAGCTTATAACCCAGAGCGGTATTCAATAACCTTTTGCTTCAGCTAGAAGAGGCACACACGGAAAAGTATTCCCCTTATAGAAAGAGTTAAGGCATTTATACTGCCAGGGTAGGACATTTCGTACGCCTCAACACTGTTACTGGCGCAACTGTGCACTAGCCAAGTTGGCTAGTTCAATCAGAGCCAGAGCGCCATGCATACGTTCACGCTGCTCCTGCAGGCGACGACGGGCAGCAGAGTGAGGACCATTCTTTTCATCTTCCTCATCTTCATCAGACTGAAGATATTCTAAAGGGTCCTGTTGCTCTTGGTCTGCTTTCTGAAGAGATTTCATCTTTAATGTGGGTGGCAGCTGTTCCTGCCTCTCCCAGTGTCTGCAGGCAAAAACGTGAAATGGTTACTGCTAGTTGGTCTCACCAGTTCATAATACACTGCAAACAAGCAACTCAACATGAAGAGTTACTGGAGTTACAAATCTGCATTTTCACCATTGCTTAAAGGGGTTCTGCAGTTTGTTTAAACTGATGATCATCCTCTGGATAGATGATCAGAAGTCCCCCCTGACGATCAGCTGTTTGAGGAGGCAGCGGCACTCCAGCAGTGCCGTGGCCTTCTTACTGTTTACCGAAGGCCCAGTGACGTCACGACTAGTATCCATGGCCTGGGCTAAGCTCTGTTCACTTGAATGGAGCTTAGCCCCGCCCAGGCCATCGATATTAGTCGTGACGTCACTGGGCCTGCAGTAAACCGTGAAGGCCCCAGGCACTACTGCCAGCACCGCTGCCTTCTCAAACAGCTGATCGTCAGGGGTCCCGGGTGTCGGACTCCCGCCGATCAGATGCTGATGATCTAAAAATTTATATATATATATTTTATTTTATATTATACATATATACATACAGAACCCCTTTAAAGGGGCTATAAAACCCTTTACAAGTAATGGCCCATTCTCCAGCTAGTACATCACTGTTTGACCAGCAGGGGTCCACCACTCTGCTGTTCAACTGCTCTGCAGCAGCGCTGGTGCCTGAACTATTGTATAATGGTTGATGGACGGGGTGGAGGTGTTGGATGCCCAACAAACATTTAAGCGAGCCCATCACTTATAAAGGGTCGGACGTTATCAACCCATTAACGTACATATACATCATTATGCATAAGGGAACATAGAAACATAGACTGTGTCGGCAGATAAGAACCATTTGGCCCATCTAGTCTGCCCAATATACTGAATACTATGGATAGCCCCTGGCCCTATCTTATATGAAGGATAGCCTCAGTAAAGTAATACTTCCTGATACTACTTTTAAACCTTTGCCCCTCTAATTTAAAACTATGTCCTCTTGTAGCTCTTTTTCTTCTTTTAAATATTCTCTCCTCTTACCTTGTTGATTCCCTTTATGTATTTAAAAGTTTCTATCAAATCCCCTCTGTCTCTTCTTTCTTCCAAGCTATACATGTTAAAGGGAACCTGGATTTTGTGTATAGAGCTGAGGACATGGGTTGCTAGATGGCCGCTAGCATATCCGCAATATCCAGTCCCCATAGCTCTGTGTGTTTTTATTGTGTATAAAAACCGATTTGATCCATATGCAAATTAACCTGAGATGAGTCAGAGCTTGAAAATATGACTTCTCTGGTCACGTAAGATATGACACATGTTAATTTGCATATGTATCAAATCAGTTTTTTTTACACAATAAAAGCACAAAGAGCTATGGGGACTGGATATTGCGGATGTGCTAGAGGCCATCTAGCAGCCCATGTCCTCAGCTCTATACACAAAATCCCGGTGACAGGTTCCCTTTCAGGAACGTGTTGAGGGGGCTACTGCACTAAGAACACTCCATACATGGCAGTGCTGGCTGACCCTGCTACAATGACTAATTGACAATGATGTCGAACCCAGACATTTAACCCCTCAGATGCCATGTCAATAGCATTCATGGCATGTGTGGGTTATGCAGAGGGATGCAGCACTCTGGCTTTTGATCGGAGCCCCTGTCATAGTTAACTCAATAGAAGTGAATGGGGCTTCAGGGGCATTGCATCTGGAAGTGCGGACGCAATGCGTTTTTCACTGACGGTTAAGAGATGTTTGTAAACACATCAAAACGCATTGCTCCCATGCAGAAAAAAAACTGAACACAATCGCACACAACTGACTGAACTTGCTTGCAAAATGGTGCGAGTTTCACTGATCGTACCCTTGACCCCATATGGACCTAATCAGTCACGCTTGTGTGAAAGAGGCCTAATAGTTCTCTATTAAGGTCTATGCTACAAGCAATCAGAAGCCCCTTTAGTGGGGCTTTAAGTCAAGTAAACAAGCAAATCACCCCCTCAAATTTTACATATAACATTCAACACGTCCAAATATGTCTGAACTAGAAAATATTTTCCCTCCGCTGTGTCGTCACAGGGAAAAATAAAAAATAAATTGCCACAAAAATGGTACCAATAAAAATCTAGTACTTTCTGCAAAAAGAGCAATCCCTCATACAGCTCTGTAGACAAGAGGCTGTCAGAAACTACAGCTACAAGGAAAATGTTTTCTCTACTATGAAAATTTGCAGTAATTAAATATAGGAAGTCCTGTCATGTTTAGTGCAAAGTGAACGACATAAAATTAAACCCAAAACACCTTAGCAAGACATAGTAAATTAAATGGTGCTATTAAAAATTACTAATTGCCCCCCAAAAATAAGCCCTCATGGCTACGTGAACAGAGAACCTCAAAAAGTTAAGGTGCTTGGAATGTGGGCATGCAAAAATGAAAATGGGGCCAGAGGTATTTAGTGGGTTAAAGGATGACAAACTTTAAAAGCCAAAAGGGGAAACAAAAAATGAAAAGAAAACATGCAATGTAAAGTTTGTCTATAGCCCTTTCCACATGGACAAGCAGCTGATACAGGGCAGTTTTTGCAGATATCCCACTGTAAGGCCTCATGCACACAACCGTATATATTTAGAAGTCTGCAAAAAATACAGATTACGTCCGTGCGCATTCCGCATTTTGTGGAACAGAACAGCTAGCCCCTAATAGAACACTCCAATCCTTGTCCGCAATGCGGACAATAATGGGATGTTCTATTTTTATACGGAAACCGAATGCACACGGAGTAACTTCCGCTTTTATTACCAACCCATTGAAATGAATGGTTCCGCAAAAAAAAAAAAAAAACACTTAAAACTTACTTTGCCAACCACTCTGTATCTTTGTTATTAGCAACTTGATTCTTGCCTCCTTTGTTGTTTGGCTCTTCTCTTCTTAGTCTTGCATAAGGATGCTTGGAGCAGTGACGATTTGCATGAGTAAATCTGCTCATACATCCTGGTAAGAAAGGGGGAAATACATTTACAGCAACAGGAGAATTTCTAGCCTTCTGTGTTATTCAAGAGGCTTTCCATGATATTTAACCACTTAAAAGGGAATCTGTCACTAAAACTTTGGACTGTTGTCTACAGTAATTCATGAGTAGTACTGCAGAAAAGGAGTCCCAACGACTATTTTCCTACTGCCCCCAGGTTCCCCCACTATCAGCTCTCAAAGCTGCACTAAAATACATAGTCTACCAGGGATGCTCAACCTGCAGCCCTCCAAACTACAACTCCCAGCATGCTGATAGCCAAAAGCTGTGCATCCCTGGAACTACAGTGCTGTACTAACATAATGGAGAGGACTAATGAACAGCAGTCCTGACAATATATTTCAACACAGCTCTGAGCACTTAAATGAGGAAGGGGGGAATAAAAGAGTAAATCGGTAAATAGTGATCTGGATTCCACATCTGCAGTACTAATGCGTTTGTTCCAAAATCGGGGTAACAGATTGCATTTAAAGAGGACCCATCACCACCCCTGACAGGCCTGTTTTAATAGCTTCATGCATTCCCCATGTAATAACAATTCTGAAACAGTCTATGTTGTGCCATTCCTTTATTATTTCTACTAGAAGTTATGAATGAATTGCTACCAGTCTGCAGCAAGGGTACAGAGTGTGGTAGCCATGATGTTGATATTTTTTGTTAATTCGGTATTTTATTATACAGAAGGGGGGGGGGATTTTAACTTAAATATATAAAAATTAAAAAAAAGTTTAATTTTTGCAATGATTTTGAAGCTCGTATTTGAGCAATCACGTATTTTTAAACTGGACTTATGAATGGCTAATTTCTTATGTTGGACTGTCATCTGGTGGCCAAAATAAGAATTGCCGGCATCCCCATTGGCCACAGGGTTTTTGTGCATTTAGATGCAGTGATCTCACTTGATCATGGCATCTAAAACATTTAATTACCACGATCCGCCTAATTGTCACGGTAATTAGCCGCAGGTCTCTGCTGTTTGAAACTGCAGAGACCCGACGGGCCATAATGCCCACTGCACGTGCGAGCGCCATATTTGCCCATCGCTCCAGCACCGTACAATGTACAGCACTGGTGGCGAAAAGGTTAATGACACCTGTTATACACTTTAGATCACAATGTACCTGGCGAGTTAGTAATAGACATTTTTTGTACCGAAGGCAGAGGATGAGAAAGAACTTTTGAAAACATGTGTCTGGTCCATTTAGAGTGTCACAAGGAGGAGGTAGCCGAATTAGAAACAGCTGAGGCTAGTATGCCAAGTATGGAACTTCCAAGTTATGCAAGTGGATCCCTTTCTGAATTTTGCCAAGCGGTGCACCAAAATATATGAGGGAATCAAACAAGGGTTGGAACTAGCTCTGATCTTGGCAATTGGGGCAGGAATCTGGCTGTGTATTATGGCAAAGTTCAAACCTGGATTTCATGGGGACATTCAGTAGTGTCCATCAGATAGTCATGACATATCCATAAAGATGTGGAAACAAATACCTGATCCTGACAGATACAGAGGTCATTCAAAGTAAGACTACTTTCACACTGGCGTTTTGGCTTTCCGTTTGTGAGATCCATTCAGGGCTCTCACAAGCGGTCCAAAACAGATCAGGTTTTGCATTCTGACTGGATAAGGATCCACTCAGAATACATCAGTTTGCCTCCGTTCAGTCTCCATTCCGCTTTGGAGGCGGACACCAAAACACTGCCTGCAGATTAGCTGCCCGCTTGACGAAACTGAGCCAAACAGATCCATCCTGACAAGTCAATGGGGATGGATCAGTTTCCTATGACACACTCTGGCACAATAGAAAACGGATCCGTCCCCCATTGACTTTCAATGGTGTTGGCTATGGCTATAGCGTCTTGGCTATGTTAAAGATAATACAAATGGATCAGTTCTGAACGGATCCGCACCAAACGCGAGTGTGAAAGTAGCCTTAAAAGAAAAACGAAACTTTTGTATGAGCTATCAACTCAGCGACTTGGGCTCCATGCAGATTATTCTGCACTTACCGTTTTCTGAGCACACAAATGGCTTTTCTCCTGTGTGAAGGCGCTGGTGTGTCTTCAGTTGTCCACTCTGAACAAAGGCTTTCCCACAGTCAGGATAGTCGCAAAGATAAGGGCGTTCACCTTAAAGTAACACAATAGTAGATTATACTGAGAGACTCTGCTAGCTTTGGAGAAGTCTCAACAGAATATGAAGTGGATAGGACTGCGAGGACTATTGCAACTTGCTATATACACACCACTGTTCAGTTATTGGGGGGGGATTTATTAAAGCCAAGGAAAACTGGCTTCGTTGCCCATAGCAACCAAAGCCCACCTCATTGTTCAGAGCTCCTTTGGGAAAATGAAAGGTGAAATCTTATTTGTTACTATTGGCAACTAAGCCAAGTTTTCCTTGGTTTTAATAAATATCCCCCAAAGTCCATCTGAAGCTTACATTGGAAGTGGAGAGATTCAGCATTGCAGCCCCTTTATTCTCAGGATCCCAAGGATCAGATACCCAATGAACATAAAGCAACGACATATCCGAGGAACCCTCAACATACATGACTGTTGGGTCATCTTTTGTCTAGTATTATAGGACAGATCCTCTTGTAGTGCATATTTTGGGAACAGGAAGCTATTGCTGCAGTGGATCTACAGATCAGTAGTTACAGCAGCTTGGGACTAGCAGGCGTCAGAATTCAGTTTAAAGGGGTTATTCGAAAATTTTACATTGATGGCCTAACCTCAGGATAGGTCATTAATATCAGTTCAGTGGGTGGTTGTTAAATGTGTACAAGTAGGGCTGCAGCTAACGATTATTTGAATAATCGATTAGTTGCCGATTAATTTCTACGATTAATCGATTAATCGGGAAAAACGACAAAATTACAAAACAGAGGTTTATATGATCTTACTTGAAAAATTATGTTCAAAGGCCATATTAAAACAAATTGTGGACGACACTTATGGGGGATCTGTGGACGACACTTATGGGGGATCTGTGGACGACACTTATGGGGGATCTGTGGACGACACTTATGGGGGATCTGTGGACGACACTTATGGGGGATCTGTGGACGACACTTATGGGGGATCTGTGGACGACACTATTATGGGGGATCTGTGGACGACACTTATGGGGGATCTGTGGACGACACTTATGGGGGATCTGTGGACGACACTTATGGGGGATCTGTGGACGACACTTATGGGGGATCTGTGGACGACATTTATGGGGGGATCTGTGGACGACATTTATGGGGGGATCTGTGGACGACACTTATGGGGGGATCTGTGGACGACACTTATGGGGGGATCTGTGGACGACACTTATGGGGGGATCTGTGGACGACACTTATGGGGGGGGATCTGTGGACGACACTTATGGGGGGGGATCTGTGGACGACACTTATGGGGGGGATCTGTGGACGACACTTATGGGGGGATCTGTGGACGACACTTATGGGGGGGATCTGTGGACGACACTTATGGGGGGATCTGTGGACGACACTTATGGGGGATCTGTGGACGACACTTATGGGGGATCTGTGGACGACACTTATGGGGGGATCTGTGGACGACACTTATGGGGGGATCTGTGGACGACACTTATGGGGGGATCTGTGGACGGCGTTTATGGGGGATCTGTGGACGACACTATTATGGGGGATCTGTGGACGGCGTTTATGGGGGATCTGTGGACGGCGTTTATGGGGGATCTGTGGACGGCGTTTATGGGGGATCTGTGGACGGCGTTTATGGGGGATCTGTGGACGGCGTTTATGGGGGATCTGTGGACGACACTTATGGGGGATCTGTGGACGACACTATTATGGGGGATCTGTGGACGGCGTAGTTATGGAGAGGGGGATATGTGCACTGTTATGGGCATAACAGTGCACAGATCCCTTTCCTCATAACAGTGCACAGACCCCCCTTCCCATAGCAGTGCCATACACAGACCCCCCCTCCTCCCCATAGCAGTGCTATACACAGATCCTCCCCCCTCCCCATAGCAGTGCTATACACAGACCCCCCTTCCCCCTAACAGCCCCGGCGCTTGCATCTTTATTTTACCTTTTTACAATGACGCTCCCGCTCCTGTAACAGCCAGGCAGAGCGGACGGCGGCGTAACGTCACTCAATCACGTGACGCGCCTGCTCCGCCCACTTCATGAATGAAGGAGGCGGAGCAGGCGCGTCACGTGATTGAGTGACGTTACGCCGCCGTCCGCTCTGCCTGGCTGTTACAGGAGCGGGAGCGTCATTGTAAAAAGGTAAAATAAAGATGCAGCGCCCGCCCGCCCGCCCGCCCGAATAGCAACGAATCGGCGATTATTCGATAACTGGATTCGTCGACAACGAATCCAGTTATCGAATATAATCGATTACATCGATTAATCGTTGCAGCCCTATGTACAAGGATAGCTCAATCTGTGGAGCCAGAAAAACCTTTAACCCATTCAGCCCTGGACGATTTACCGCTTTTGTTTTTCACCCCCTGCCTTCCCGGAGCCGTTCACTTCTATAGGGCTGAGCTGCTCCTAGGCGATGCTACTGTCTTCTCAAACAGCTGATTGGTGCAGATCCTGGGTGTAATACCCACACCGATCAGATACTGATGACCCAGTGTATAAGTCAACAGTAAAAAAAAAAAAAAAAAAAAAAAAAAAAAAAAAAAAAAAAAAAAAAAAAATCAGAAACAGCCTTTAAAACTCTGCAAATGGCATTATTGTCAATTGCAGACATTAGCCATGGTTGTGTGTTTGTTAAATGAGAGGCTAACTCAGCAGGCGCCATATTTAAAGACTTAACCAGCACCATTCATTTATGGCACTGGTCATGAAGGGGTAAATATTAAGTGAAAGGTATTGTAGAAGTTATTCAGCTTTCTTCTTCTTTCCAATTTCTCTATCCTTATATAAGTGTACTCGCACATGCATCTTTTCTGCGAAAAGGAGCGATACCAAAAGGATTATATTGTTCTTTGTACTCATGCATGTATTTCCCACAGAACACTGCACACAAATACCTCCGAGTCCCTGCTACACTTACGAACATTTGTCCATGATGTTGGTGATGGAAGTGGCCTTACATAGAGATGATTGATCATCAAGCATATGATACGGTATATTTTTCTAGTGCAGAGACGGGCAGCAGGCCATCAACCACCCTTCTTGAGTAGCATAGATCTGTTTTGAATCAAGATCAACTATAGATCACTATTGCCTGATTACATTTCCAGTGTTACGATCAGGACAGGAAGAGATTACACGTGCAAAGCTTTTGGCTGCTTAGAGTACAGAGCAAGATCACCTTGCCACTATTCAATCTGCAGGGTGGCATCACATACCCTGAGCAAGAGGATAAGGAAAAAGAATGGTAGAAGGAAATAACTATGCCAAGGCAATTGGAAAACGTAGTTGATTTGGGGGGTAAAAAGCAAGTGTATTGTCGGCTGCTGAGAACTGTGGCCTTAGCCGATATCCTAGTGTGTGGGAAGCTCCAGGCTCTGCCTTGATAGGAGATGTTGGTGGAAAGCGGAATCTTTTCCCCTGATCTTCTGCCCTCAGGAGAGTAGCCTCCTTCAGAAGTGTCTGGCAGCAGCTCACTACACACTGAACACACAAACTTGAAGCTAGCATGCGGCCTGACCAAGTGCTCACCTGTGTGAGTCCTTTTATGAGCCTGCAAAGACTTCTCACGTGGAAACACTCTGTTGCAAATATTGCACCGGATTCTGCTGGAAGAGTGCTCTCCCTCATTTATTAAGTCTCGAACCGTTTCAGCCCTCGGACGGCCACGTCTAATCCCATCCTAGAAGAGTTAAAAGGGTTGATTGTAAAATCAGAGAGCTGCTAAAATGACCCTTTACACGCTGTTTTGTAGTAAAAAGAAACTTCTTTCCCTAAGGGCTTATGCACACAACAGTATGTATTTTGCGGTCCACAAAAGAGAAAAAAAGAAAAACATACGGATGACGTCCGTGTACATTCCATATTTTGTGTTACAGAACAGCTGGCCCCTGATAAAACAGTCCCGTCCTTGTCCGTAACTCGGACAATAATAGAACATGTTCTATTTTTTTGCGGAGTGGAAATGCGGACACTGAATGCACACGGAGTACCTTCCGGGTTTTGTTTTCCAGACCATTAAAATGAATGGTTCCATATACGGTCTGCAAAAAAAACAACCCAGAAAGGATATGGAAAGATAATACGTTTGTGTGCACGAACCCTAATCCCTACACAATCGTAAAGAATAGGCACACTAAAAAGCACAAAATGCAGTGTAATCTACAGGCAGCATGTTACATTGTTGTAGGAAAAGGTTCAGTAAAACTCAGTAACTGACAGCTATCTGTATACACTCATACAGGGAATGATTTACACACATCTGCACCCTTCACTGCCTGGTCAGGTCAAAAGCAGAGGGTGAAACAGATGCAGAGAGAGCAGAGCCTGCAGATTACACTGCACTTTGTGGCGACAGGACCTTTTTATACACCTTGTAGTTTCCTGGAGGAACCATGCTAGGATTTTGGGAAGACTTTACAAAACTGTATATTTTTCAGGCATGCCATTTGAGCGGCAGCTATTTGCTACTATTCATTAAAAGCCACTTGCCCATTTGTTATTGGCTAACAATACTAATCTACTAAACCCAGGCGAGTAACCATAATGAAGAGATTGGCAGTCATTTTAAGACTGCATCGCTGCCGCTTCTCCACTGCATGCCAGCGCCACCTCTATTAGATCAGATAGTAACAATTCAGTTGTAAGATTACATTTAAAGACTATGTAAACCTCAAGTAATCAAAGACATTAAAGGACAGAGAGGCAGCAAAGTACTTTCAAACCAAGTCTGTAACGCATACAGCAAATGATTCACAAGGGCGCCATCTAGTGTATCACAGACACTACAACATGTCGTCTATAATGGAGTGCAGCAAACGATTAAAGAAAGAGTATTCTACCGATTATTTTCACAATTAAATAGAGTACTCTAAGGAAAAAAAACTCAGACCCCCTGCCATCAGTCCTCAACACCCTTCATTCCCCTGTGCGATCAGCCCAAGTGCATCAGCTCCGTTCCCACAGTGCCTTCAGCCCCCCCCCCCCCAGTGCCATAGACTTCGCTCCTCCTTGTGCCCGGAGTGCACAGTCATTGGTTGCTATGACGCTGTAACCAATTTAAGTTTCCATCAGGGGAGTCGCCGACACGCCATTGTTTCGTCACAGCGCATCAGGTCACGGCGTGTGTGTCAGGTGGTCAGTGCCGCGCGGGACCATGGAGGTGCTGTGGAGTATCCAGAGACCCCATGCTGAAAAGGAGAGCAGTGCGGGCCAGCGGGAGACCACAAAGCAGGAGTAATAGCCCACTCCATGGTCACGTGACAAACGAATCCACGATGCAAAAAATTTGCATTGAGGATTTTTTTTTTGTGTTGAATTACTTGATTTAATCGAGTAATCATTGCAGCCCTATGCAGTAAAAAAATATATAATGGGGGGGGGGGGGGGGGGGGACAAGGTAAAAAAAATGAATCACTTTCTTTTACGGCATTCACCGCATAGGAGATTTTTTTATATTTTAATAGTTTGGACTTTTCAAACATGGCAATATGTAATATTTTATTGTTTATATATTTTATATGTAAAATTGGGAAAGGGGTGATTTATACGGTACTTAATATTTTGGTGTGGTTTTGTACTTTTTATTTAATAACTATCAGCCCCCTTAGGGGCTAGAACCTGGGATCTTTTCATCCCTTGTCCTAGTCACCCTGATAGAGCTCTATTAGGGTGAAAAGGACCTCACAGTCCCTGTGCATAGTACACACAGCAGCAGTGAGATTACTATGGCAGCCAAGGATTCAGTAGCGTCCTGGTTGCCATGGTAACCGATCGGAGACCTGCTCTGATCAGAAGCTGCCACCAATGAGGGGACTCTGGCCACTGCCACCAATGATTTTAATACTAAGAGGGAAGGGGGTAACAGGGCACACTACCCCAATGAAAACTAACGTTTAATATACAACTACAGCTAGCGGCAGAAACACATTGCAGTCACCGCGATCCGCGGCAGTTGACCCTTCAGAATGGCTGCAATCTGACTAAAATGGCTGCTGACTCACATCCCACTACCCTGCTGCCTCTCAACATTCATTAAAACGTACTATTGATGGCACTTTGGCTGCTGCTAGTCCTCCATCTTGCTGCTTTCTTAGTTGCCACAACGACACTTCTAATCTGCAGCGGCCCACAGACCAAGCCAAAGCTGTGCTGGCACTGAAGACAGGGGGCGGGCACATCGGTGCTGGTGGGGATAAAGCACTGCAGCTTCGGCGCCGGAGCTGCCTGGAGTGGCCGAGTCCGCTTGCGAGTTCCGTTTTGAAGGCTCTCACAAGCGGCCCCGAACTGATCCGTACGGCCCCAATGCATTCTGAGCGGATGCGGATCCATTCAGAATGCATCAGTCTGGCACCGTTTGGCCTCCGCTCCGCAGGCCGACACCTGAACGCTGCTTGCAGCGTGCGGTTGTCCGCCTGGCCGTGCGGAGGCAAACTGATTCGTCCAGACTTACAATGTAAATCAATGGGGAAGGATCCGTTTGACGTTGACACAATATGGTGCAATTTCAAACAGATCCGTCCCCCATTGACTTTCAATGCAAAGTCTGGACGGATCCGTCTGACTAACTTTCACACTTAGATTTTTTTTCTGAAATATAATGCAGACGGATCCGCTCCGAACGCAAGTGTGAAAGTAGCCTTAAAAAGAAAAAAAGCCACCCAATTAAAAACAGCAGTAGCAAAACAAAACACGGCGTCATGCTTCACATTTCCCAGAGCTTCAAACATCTGGAGCTGGCGTTTTTAATGCAAATAAAACTATTAAAACCTGTGAAGCTTTATTAACCTCGTTAAGTGTGAAATGTATGTAGCGCCAATCTATGTCCTCTAAAAAATAAATAAAGCAGGCCACTGAATTGATAAGGGTACTTTCACACTTGCAGCAGAGGACTCCGGCAATCTGGACGCAAACTGATTACTTTGCGAGACGGATCCGGATGAGTCTCAAATGTAGTGCAATACCGGATCCATCTTTTGTCATCCGGAAAAACTGATCCTGCATTTATTTTTTTCACAGATTTAATGGTCTGCGCATGCGCAGACGGAAAGAACGGATACGTTTTGCCGAAACACTTGGGGCCGGATTCCGACAAGTGTTCAGGATTTTTGGCCGGAGAGAAAACTGCAGCATACTGCGGTATTTTCTGCGGCCAAAAAACGTAAGAGGGACTGAACTGATGCATCCTGAACGGATTGCTCTCCATTCAGAATGCATTAGGATAAAACTGATCAGTTATTTTCTGGTATAGAGCCCCTAGGACAGAACTCAATGCCGGAAAAGAATAACGCTAGTGTGAATGTACCCTTATCTAATGGTTTGCCATAATGACCTGACAGATGAAGACCCTAAAGTCACCTACTGGGAGAAGGCACATCCCGTGGCTCCAGCTCAATGGTTCACACAGCGGTCCATGCTAGCGCTAACCATCCCTATTTACATGAAAGGGAACGGCTGTGCACATTGGACCCGGATTCGCTCAGGATCAGCAGCCATCCAGGCCCAGTCCCCAAGTGACTACCAGAAACGGTGAGAAGGCTAGGATACGGTTCCTGGTGCTTATGAGGTTCTGCCGGAGGTCCCTGCATCGGGAAGAGTAGTAGACTACGAAACAAGGCAAAGGTGGGGTCAAGTGAAGGCTGGGGAAGGAACCCCTTCTGGACTCGTAACAGCTGAATATTAAAGGGGTTATCCAAGAGTATAAAGTGTCCCCCGTATGCCGGGCCCCCCGCACGCGAATAACCAGTGCAGCCAGATGTATCCACACACAGGGGGCCTGGCTTTGCTAGCCCTGTGCCCGGTTTAACAGTAAACACCTGGTGACACTCCCTTCAAATGGTTTGGCCCATGTCAGAACCTAGCGATATGCCATCAATGACTGGCACAGCTCCTAGAGGTGGGACCCACACCCATCTCCAGAATGGGTGCCCAAAGCAAAGTCACATCACACACGCTCTTGCCACCCGCCAGCGCTCAGCCATTTCCACAACTCTGCTAGCGGTGACCGGAAAGGTTGCCCGCTTTCATGGGGAGCTCTTCGGGGACAGTTCTGGAGACAGGAGCGGGTACCAGAGGTGGGGCAAGTATGCTAGCAACATGTCAAAGTCTGAGACAGGAATACCCCTTTAAGTTTTCTTTTTCCCAGCATCACCTTCAGACAGAGAACAAGCAACCCCTTTAAGAATGCCAGCTAGTGGCAGGGAAGACAGGACGAGGCTGGCATCACATTACCACGCACCCTCAGAGAGGCGTCCTCCGAGCCACTGCCGCCCTCGGCGGCTCCGGTCCTCACCACATCGTGGACAGTGGGCTCGGGGGGAGGCGGTTGGTGCCTGGCCGGCGGTCCGGGGCTCAGGGTGACGTTGTGCGCGTTCTCTCCCCATCGCCACGGATAAACCATGAAGTCACTAAAGCCGGGGCTGGTTGGGACGGGGCTCAGCTGAGCGGATCCCGGGGTCCCGGTAGAAAAGGGCGGGCGGCGGGGCTTGAGAGGTGTGTGGGCGGAGGACGGAGATACCGCCTTGATTACGGACACCAGAACCCGGCGGGGAGGAGACGAGTCTTGAGATGAGGGACACTGCAGGACAGGAGACGGGCACACATCAGACATCATGCTGAAGAGACGCTGCGGTTTCTTCTCTGCCCTCGGAGGACCTCACTTCACCACCCATCCGAAAAGCCTAACCGCTGGACGAGACGACCGGCCGCTGTCACGGAGCGCAGAGCAGGAGGCGGCTTCTCGGTGCTTCTCTTCTCTTTTTCCCGCGTTAGATTTCGCGCCTGACGAAAGCCAATCATTTTCCTTCCTCCTGGTACTTCTGGACGGGCGGATCTCGCAGCCAATCGCAGCATATGTAACAAAGACCTAGCCGAGTATGGAGGGATTCTATTGGGTGAGGGTAATGTCACACACATCACCCTGTGCTCTGATTGGTGGTGGCTGTGTAACATTTGTTTCCCTCGATTTTGACACATTCTCATCCGTCAGTGAACGGATACGTCATTTCTTTCAACGCCTCAGAACCACGTCAGCCAATGAGAGCATGGAAAGTGACAGGAGGCGGGGAAGTAACTATGACTGGCATGCACAAGAGCCAATCAGAATGGCGTTGCTAATAGGTGGGATTTGGAAGTAACAAGTGGCGCCAGATTTCTCACAGAGATTCCCGCGTTTATGGTTTAAGCTATTTCTGGCAGTATTATGTGTGGTGATGGGGGCCACGCCCTCCTATCTGTCCTCACAGAGCAGGGGGTGTAGTGCAGCAGCTGCTAGTATGAGGGCAGTTCTTACAAATGGTATAATGTTAGGAAGACCTCCAGTCTCATGGAGTTTACACCTGTTCTTGCATTTCCTGACACCAGAAGAAAGGGGGAGATTTATCAAAATTGATGTAAAGGAAAACTGGCTTAGTTGCCCATAGCAACCTATCAGATTCCACCTTTAGTTTTTCAGAGCTCCTTTGGAAAATGAAAGGTAAAATCAGATTGGTTGCTATGGGCAATTAAAACAGTTTTGATAAATCTCCCCCATAATGCATGATAATTAGGTAATTCGATAATTGGTAGCGCAGTTTTAGGCCCCTTACAGATAACGCAGCTCCCGGCCTGAACTCCCAGCATTGACCAGGCCACACAGCATCAAAAATCAATATAATGCTATGTAACCCTCATAGCATAAATTAGGCGCAACCTCCGGCAGCGCAGGGGATATGAAGGCAGGCACAGAAAGTGCTGATCTTGTTAAATTCAGGGAGCCACCACGCTCACCGGATCTCTGGTGAGAGCAGCAGGATCCTGGCAGCTTTCCAAGCACAGGGCTGTACATTGTATAGTGGAAGTGCTTGGTATTGCAGCTCAGCCCCATTGACTTGACTAGACCACGTGACCAATGTACAGTGATGTCACTGGCTTAGGCCTCATGCACACAACCGTTTTTTTTTAAGGTCCGCAAAAACGGGTTCCGTAGGTCCGTGATCCGTGTCTGTCTTTTCTTCCGTGGGTCTTCCTTGATTTTTGGAGGATCCACGGACATGAAGAAAAAAACATTTTGCTGGCCGTGCGGACCCAAACGGATCCGTCCTGACTTACAATGCAAGTCAATGGGGACGGATCAGTTTGACGTTGACACAATATGGTGCAATTGCAAACGGATCCGTCCCCCATTGACTTTCAATGTAAAGTCGGAGTCCCTATTATACCATCGGATCAGAGTTTTCTCCAATCCAATGGTATATTTTAACTTGAATCGTCCCCATCACCATGGGAACGCCTCTATGTTAGAATATACTGTCGGATATGAGTTAGATCGTGAAACTCAGATCCGACAGTATATTCTAACACAGAGGTGTTCCCATGGTGATGGGGACGCTTAAAGTTAGAATATACTAAGGACTGTGTACATGACTGGCCCCTGCTGCCTGAAATTAATACAATAGAGGGAGGGAGGGGGGCCCCTGATCTCTTACAGGGGACCTGAGGGGTTAATTGTACGGATCACAGCCCCCTGTAAGAGATCGGGTGCTGCCAGGCAGCAGGGGGCAGTCATGTACACAGTTCGTAGTATATTCTAACTAGAAGCATCCCCATCACTATGGGAACGCCTCTGTGTTAGAATATACTGTCGGATCTGAGTTTTCACGAAGTGAAAACTCAGCTCTGAAAAAGCTTTTATGCAGACGGATCTGTCTGTATGAAAGTAACCTACAGATCACGGACGCGGATGCCAATCTTGTGTGCATCCGTGTTCTTTAACGGACCCATTGACTTGAATGGGTCCGTGAACAGTTGTCCGTCAAAAAAAATAGGACAGGTCATATTTTTTTGATGGACAGGAAACACGGATCACGGCCGCGGATGAACAACAGTGCATTTTCCGAGTTTTCAACGCACCCATTGAAAGTCAATGGGTCCACAGAAAATCACGGAAAACGGAACAACGGCTACGGATGCACACAACGGTTGTGTGCATGAGGCCTTAGGAAGAGGCTGCGGCGCTCACCGAGCTCTGGCCTCTTCTGAGAACTCATTGGCGGGGATATTCCGAGATTTTACCCCCCCCTCCCGATGAGCTGTTTGAGAAGGCAGCGGCACTCACAGTAGCAGTGCAGCCTTCTCTCTGCTTTGCCTAGGCTGACTGACAACATCTTTATGTGTCACGTGGCCTAGGAGCAGCTCAGCCCCATCAAAGTGAATGGGGATGAGTGCAATACCAAGTAAGCTTCCTTCTCAAAACAGCTGATCGTCGGTGGGTCTTGGGTGTTGGACCCACACTGATCTGGATAGGTAATTAATATAAATTCCTGGATAACCGCTTTAAGTCCGCCCATAGGATATAAACGTTCTATGGGTGGACCTCTATTTCTGAAAGCACGTTTTAAAACGTCCTTTTAGAAATAGCAGCTGCACGCTGATCGGGTTGCCCGCTGTCAGTGCCAGGTGTCCCTGCCTTCTAGATCGCTGCAGACACAGCGCTCACCGAGCGCTGTGTCTGCAGAGTAGGAAGCGCTGTGCGCTTCCTGTTCCGGCCCGGCGGTCATGTGACCGCCGGGACCGGAGCGTGCAGGAGCTGTGTGAGGTCTCTCACAGACCTCGATCAGCCCTGCTCTGAGGCTATACAGCGCCGAATCACGCTGTACAGCCTCTCTGGGGGGTGCATTTCCACTGTAACTGGGGCTACTATGTCAGCCCCAGTTACAGGAGAAATCAACAGTGAAAAAAAAAAAAGAAAAAGTGAAGCAAATGTCCCCCAGAGGTCTTGTATGACCTTATGGGGGACGAAAAGTGTAAAAAAATATAAAAATAAAATAAAGGGTTGAAAAAAAAAAAAAAAAAAAAGTTTCACATGTAAAAAAAAAAAAAAAAAGGTCCCCAAGTAAGGAATAAAAAAAAAAAATAGAAAAAATAAAATATAATAGACATATTTGGTATTGCCACGTCCGTAAAAACCAGCTCTATAAAAATATCACATGAGCTAACCCCTCGGGTGAACACCGTAAAAAAAAACCCCCAAAAAACTGTGTCAAAACAAGCAATTTTTGTCACCTTGCATCACAAAAGGTGCAACACTAAGTGATCAAAAATGCGTATGTCCCACAAAATGGTACCAATAAAACAGTCACCTCATCCCGCAAAAAATGAGCCCCTACATAAGAAAATCTCTCAAAAAATAAAAAAACTATAGCTCTTAGAACATGGAGACACTAAAACATCATTTTTTGGTTTCAAAAATGCTATTATTGTGTAAAACTTTAATAAATGAGAAAAAGTATACATATTAGGTATCGCCACGTCCGTAACAATCTGCTCTATAAAAATGTCACTTGACTGAACCCCTCAGGTGAACGCTGTAAAAATAAATAAATAGAAACTGTGCTAAAACAACCAATTTTTTGGTCACCTTGCCCCATAAAGTGTTATAATGAATGATCAAGAAATCATATGTACCCAAAAATAGTACTAATAAAACTGGCACCTTATCCCCTAATTTCCAAAATGGGGTCACTTCTTGGGAGTTTCTACTGTAAGGGTGCATCAGGGGGCTTCAAATGGGACATGGCATCTAAAAACCATGTGGAGTTCCTTTTCTTCTGCGCCCTGCCGTGTGCCCATACAGCAGTTTATGACCACATGTGGGGTGTTTCTGTAAACCGCAGAATCTGGGTAATAAATATTGAGTTTTGTTTGGCTGTTAACCATCGATGTGTTAAAGAAAAAATTGGATTAAAATGGAAAATCTGCCCAAAAAGTGAAATTAAAAAATTTGATCTCCATTTTCCTTTAATTCTTGTGGAACGCATAAAGGGTTAACAAAGTTTGTAAAATCAGTTTTGAGTAACTTGAGGGGTGTAGTTTCTACAATGGGGTCATTTATGGGGGTATCCACTATGTAGGCCCCACAAAGTGACTTCAGACCTGAACTGGTCCTTATAAAGTGGGTTTTGGCAATTTTCTTAAAAATTTGAAGAATTTCTTCTAAACTTCTAACGTCCTAAAAAAATAAAATGACATTTCCAAAATGATGTCAACATAAAGTAGACATATGGGGAATGTTAAATAATAAATATTTTATGAGGTATCACTTTCTGTTTTAAAAGCAGAGAAATTGAAATTTAGAAAATTGCGAATTTTTCACATTTTTGGGTAAATTTGGGATGTTTTCATAAATAAAGGTGAAATATTTTGACTCAAATTTATGACGATCATGAAGTACAATGTGTCACGAGAAAACAATCTCTGAATGACTTGGATAAATAAAGGCGTTCCAAAGTTATTACCACATGAAGTGAGATATGTCAGTTTTGCAAAATTAGGCCTGGTCAGGAAGGGGGCAAATGGCCCAGATGGGAAGTGGTTAAATGAGCTAAAGTTTTCCCTTATCTAGAGGAGAATACCTCTCGGATCAGCACCTGACATTGGGAGAATATCCCAGCCATATGCCACCAATTTCTAAGATGAGACCTTTTTAACCATTTCCCGACCGCCTAACACAGGGATGCGTCCTGCAGGCGGCCGGTTTATTCCTCGTAGACGCATCGGCGCGTCATCTCGTGAGAGGCGAGATTTCGCATGAACGCGCGCGCACATTCACAGCGACACTAACCTGAGAAGTTGATCTACAGCCTGCCAGCAGCGATCATTCGCTGGCAGGCTGTAGATGCGATTTTATTTTTAATTTAACCCCAAAAAGGTATATTAGACGCTGTTTTGTTAACAGCATCTAATATACCTGCTACCTGGTCCTCTGGTGGTCCCTTTTGCTTGGATCGACCACCAGAGGACACAGGTAGCTCTCTAAGTAGCACCAAACACCACTACACTACACCCCCTGTCACTTATTAACCCCTGATCACCCCATATAGACTCCCTGATCACCCCCCTGTCATTGATCACCCCCCTGTAAGGCTCCATTCAGACGTCCGTATGTGTTTTGCTGATCCGCGGATCCACAGATCCGCAAAACATGGACACCGGCAATGTGCTTTCCGCATTGTGCAGATCCGCACATTGCCAGAACTATATAGAAAATGCCTTTTCTTGTCCGCAATTGCGGACAAGAATAGGACATGTTCTATAGGCTCTACAAAAAACGCAGTGTTCGCCCGATCAGGCCTGATCTTGTGCGCACACTTGCGTTCAGTCCGCCCCACCGCAGTGACGGAATTTTTCCTGATCACTGCAAAAACACCGTAAAATCGCTGTGGCGTTATAAAGATCACTTTTGGGGCATGGCGAGTTCATAGAAGATTATTTTTTTTTGGGCACAAGTTAGCGAAAAATTTTTGTTTTTTTGTTTTTTCTTACAAAGTCTTATATTCCACTAACTTGTGACAAAAAATAAACTCTTACATGAACTCACCATACCCCTCACGGAATCCAAATGCGTAAAAATGCCCTTTGAAATCCTAAAGGTACTCATTGGAATTTGGGCCCCTTTGCGCATCTTGGCTGCAAAAAAGTGTCACACATGTGGTATCGCCGTACTCAGGAGAAGTAGGGCAATGTGTTTTGGGGTGTATTTTTACAAATACCCATGCTGGGTGAGAGAAATATCTCTGTAAAATGACAACTTTGTATAAAAAAAAAAAATGGGAAAAGTTGTCTTTTACAGAGATATTTCTCTCACCCAGCATGGGTATATGTAAAAATACACCTCAAAACACATTGCCCTACTTCTTCTGAGTATGGCAATACCATATGTGTGACACTTTTTTGCAGCCTAGGTGCGCAAAGGGGCCCAAAATCAAATGAGTACCTTTTAGGAGGGCATTTTTAGACATTTGGATTCCAGACTTCTTCTCACACTTTAGGGCCCCTAAAATGCCAGGGCAGTATAAATACCCCACAAGTGACCCCATTTTGGAAAGAATACACCCCAAGGTATTTCGTGAGGGGCATGGCGACTTTATGTAAAATTTTATTTTTTGTCACAAGTTAGTAGAATATGAGACTTTGTAAGCAAAAAAATTAAAATAAATTCCATTTCCGCTAACTTGTGACAAAAAATAAAAACTTCCATGAACTCACTATGCCCATCAGCGAAATACCTTAGGGTGTCTACTTTCCGAAATGGGGTCATTTGTGGGGTGTTTCTACTGTCTGGGCATTGTAGAGCCTCAGGAAACATGACAGGTGCTCAGAAAGTCAAAGTGCGTAAATACATTTTTTTGCACCATAGTTTGTAAACGCTATAACTTTTACCCAAACCAATAAATATACACTTATTGGATTTTTTTTTAAATCAAAGACATGTAGAACAATAAATTTAGAGAAAAATTTATATAGAAATGGAGTTTTATTTGAAAAATTTTACAACAGAAAGTGAAAAATGTCATTTGTTTGCAAAAATTTTCGGTCAATTTTGATTAATATTTAAAAAAAAAGTAAAAATGTCAGCAGCAATGAAATACCACCAAATGAAAGCTCTATTAGTGAGAAGAAAAGGAGGTAAAATTAATTTGGGTGGCAAGTTGTATGACCGAACAATAAACCGTGAAAGTAGTGTAGTGCAGAATTGTAAAAAGTGGTCTGGTCATTAAAGGGGTATTCCCATCTTGCTTTTTCAATCTTACCAGCAGTAGATGTGCTGATAACTTCCTGGTTTGGCTCAGGCAGTTGAGTGAAGGCCGGCCACGCCTCCTCATGACTCACCCTGAGAGCTCAGTCCTTGCGTGCTCGTTCATGTGGATGAGTCATCAGTCTGGCAGCCTGCAGAGTATATAAAGCCCATCCCCCTGCTGGGGAATCACTCAGTGACCACTGACCAATGCTAGTGAACTAATGTAGTAACTTGTGGCTGTCCTGCATTCTAATACACTTTTACACATAAAACCTGTGTTACAAACCCATTCTGTGCAGCAAAAACAATAAATCACTACAGCCCAAATGCATGTTAGTTAGTAGCCATATGATCTGTGCTAGATATATTCACTGACTTATTACCCAGCTTTCCCGATGTCCGATACAATCACTGACTTATTACCCAGCTTTCCCGATGCACGATATTATTACAGACTTATTTTATTACCCAGCTTTCCCGGTATCAGATATTATCACAGACTTATTACCGAGCTTATGGGGGGGGGGGGGGGGGCATCTGTGGATGGCACTTATGGGGTGGGGTGCATCTGTGGATGGCACTTATGGGGGGGGGCATCTGTGGATGGCTCTTATGGGGGGGGCATCTGTGGATGGCACTTATGGGGGGGGCATCTGTGGATGGCACTTATGGGGGGGGCATCTGTGGATGGCACTTATGGGGGGGGCATCTGTGGATGGCACTTATGGGGGGGGGCATCTGTGGATGGCACTTATGGGGGGGGGCATCTGTGGATGGCACTTATGGGGGGGGGCATCTGTGGATGGCACTTATGGGGGGGGCATCTGTGGATGGCACTTATGGGGGGGGGCATCTGTGGATGGCCGCCTGGACTCCTTCTGGGCACCAGAGAGCACAGCGTCCTCAGTTGCTATGACGCCGTGCGCTCCCTCCTGCTCCCGGAAAACAGTAATACACTGCTATGATCTATAAGAGTGTATAACTGTATTCCGGCGGCAGGAGGGAGCGCACGGCGTCATAGCAACCGAGGACACCTTGTGCTCCGGCGCCCAGAAGGAGTCGGGCCGGGACTAATAGGGGAGCATATCAATCACTAAACTCTGCCACTGTGGTCTTCCAGGGCCCTCCTTCCTCCTCTAGCATCTGCAGGACAGCAGCGTGGCAGGCAGACCGTTTCTCTCCCCGGCACTATCTCCAGCATGCAGGGTCAGACACGGCTGTTGTGATGTCTTTGGGCACGCGCGGCCTCAGCCAGCGTGCGCGTTCTTGAGCGGCCGGCTGGGGAGAAGGTAGGACATTGTGCGCAGGCGCGGCCCATACAAGCCCCGCAAGTATGTGGCCGTAACCAGGGGATACAGGTAGACAACACAGGCGCAGATGAAGGGATTTTTCAGGAGAACGGTGCAAGTTAGGAAATATAAGTTATTTAGAAGATTATTCAAGGACACTTGGGGAAACTGATTAACAGCAATTAATAAGATGAGAATACCCCTTTAAGGGGGTTTAACCACTTCAGCCCCGCTAGGTGAAACCCCCTTCATGACCAGAGCACTTTTTACACTTCGGCACTACACTCCTTTCACCGTTTATCGCTCGGTCATGCAACTTACCACCCAAATGAATTTTACCTCCTTTTCTTCTCACTAATAGAGCTTTCATTTGGTGGTATTTTATTGCTGCTGACATTTTTACTTTTTTTGTTATTAATCAAAATGTAACAATTTTTTTGCAAAAAAATGACATTTTTCACTTTCAGCTGTAAAATTTAGCAAAAAAAACGACATCCATATATAAATTTTTCGCCAAATTTATTGTTCTACATGTCTTTGATAAAAAAAAAAAATGTTTGGGCAAAAAAAAAAAATGGTTTGGGTAAAAGTTATAGCATTTACAAACTATGGTACAAAAATGTGAATTTCCGCTTTTTGAAACAGCTCTGACTTTCTGAGCACCTGTCATGATTCCTGAGGTTCTACAATGCCCAAACAGTAGAAAACCCCCACAAATGACCCCATTTCGGAAAGTAGACACCCTAAGGTATTCGCTGATGGGCATAGTGAGTTCATAGAACTTTTTATTTTTTGTCACAAGTTAGCGGAAAATGATGATGATTTTATTTATTTATTTTTTTCTTACAAAGTCTCATATTCCACTAACTTGCGACAAAAAATAAAAAATTCTAGGAACTCGCCATGCCCCTCACGGAATACCTTGGGGTGTCTTCTTTCCAAAATGGGGTCACTTGTGGCGTAGTTATACTGCCCTGGCAATTTAGGGGCCCAAATGTGTGAGAAGAACTTTGCAATCAAAATGTGTA
Organism: Bufo gargarizans; assembly: GCF_014858855.1. Classification (NCBI taxonomy): domain Eukaryota; kingdom Metazoa; phylum Chordata; class Amphibia; order Anura; family Bufonidae; genus Bufo; species Bufo gargarizans. The sequence goes on along the minus strand of NC_058082.1, from coordinate 300,479,009 downwards.
AAAAATGACCGGTGAAATCCAAAAGGTGCACTTTGGAATATGTGCCCCTTTGCCCACCTTGGCAGCAAAAAAGTGTCACACATCTGGTATCGCCGTACTCAGGAGAAGTTGGGGAATGTGTTTTGGGGTGTCATTTTACATATACCCATGCTGGGTGAGAAAAATATCTTGGTCAAATGCCAACTTTGTATAAAAAAATGGGAAAAGTTGTCTTTTGCCAAGATATTTCTCTCATCCAGCATGGGTATATGTAAAATGACACCCCAAAACACATTCCCCAACTTCTCCTGAGTACGGCGATACCAGATGTGTCACACTTTTTTGCTGCCAAGGTGGGCAAAGGGGCACATATTCCAAAGTGCACCTTTCAGATTTTGCAGGCCATTTTTTACACATTTTGATTGCAAGGTACTTCTCACACATTTGGGCCCCTAAATTGCCAGGGCAGTATAACTACGCCACAAGTGACCCCATTTTGGAAAGAAGACACCCCAAGGTATTCCGTGAGGGGCATGGCGAGTTCCTAGAATTTTTTTTTTTTGTCACAAGTTAGCGGAAAATGATGATTTTTTTTTTTCTCTTTTTTCCTTACAAAGTCTCATATTCCACTAACTTGCGACAAAAAATAAAAAATTCTAGGAACTCGCCATGCCCCTCACGGAATACCTTGGGGTGTCTTCTTTCCAAAATGGGGTCACTTGTGGCGTAGTTATACTGCCCTGGCAATTTAGGGGCCCAAATGTGTGAGAAGAACTTTGCAATCAAAATCTGTAAAAAATGACCGGTGAAATCCGAAAGGTGCACTTTGGAATATGTGCCCCTTTGCCCACCTTGGCATCAAAAAAGTGTCACACATCTGGTATCGCCGTACTCAGGAGAAGTTGGGGAATGTGTTTTGGGGTGTCATTTTACATATACCCATGCTGGGTGAGAGAAATATCTTGGCAAAAGACAACTTTTCCCATTTTTTTATACAAAGTTGGCATTTGACCAAGATATTTTTCTCACCCAGCATGGGTATATGTAAAATGACACCCCAAAACACATTGCCCAACTTCTCCTGAGTACGGCGATACCAGATGTGTCACACTTTTTTGCTGCCAAGGTGGGCAAAGGGGCACATATTCCAAAGTGCACCTTTCGGATTTTGCAGGGCTTTTTTTACACATTTTGATTGCAAAGTTCTTCTCACACATTTGGGCCCCTAAATTGCCAGGGCAGTATAACTACCCCACAAGTGACCCCATTTTGGAAAGAAGACACCCCAAGGTATTCCGTGAGGGGCATGGCGAGTTCCTAGAATTTTTTATTTTTTGTCGCAAGTTAGTGGAATATGAGACTTTGTAAGGAAAAAAGAAAAAAAAAGAAAAATAATCATTTTCCGCTAACTTGTGACAAAAAATAAAAAATTCTAGGAACTCGCCGTGCCCCTCACGGAATACCTTGGGGTGTCTTCTTTCCAAAATGGGGTCACTTGTGGCGTAGTTATACTGCCCTGGCAATTTAGGGGCCCAAATGTGTAAGAAGTACCTTGCAATCAAAATGTGTAAAAAATGGCCTGCGAAATCCGAAAGGTGCCCCTTTGCCCACCTTGGCTGCAAAAAAGTGTCACACATGTGGTATCGCCGTACTCAGGAGAAGTTGGGTAATGTGTTTTGGGGGGTCATTTTACATATACCCATGCTGGGTGAGAGAAATATCTTGGCAAAAGACAACTTTTCCCATTTTTTTATACAAAGTTGGCATTTGACCAAGATATTTTTCTCACCCAGCATGGGTATATGTAAAATGACACCCCAAAACACATTCCCCAACTTCTCCTGAGTACGGCGATACCACATGTGTGACACTTTTTTGCAGCCTAGATGCGCAAAGGGGCCCAAATTCCTTTTAGGAGGGCATTTTTAGACATTTGGATCCCAGACTTCTTCTCACACTTTCGGGCCCCTAAAAAGACAGGGCAGTATAAATACCCCACATGTGACCCCACTTTGGAAAGAAGACACCCCAAGGTATTCAATGAGGGGCATGGCGAGTTCCTAGAATTATTTTTTTTTGCATAAGTTAGCGGATATTGATTTTTTTTTTGTTTTTTTCTCACAAAGTCTCACTTTCCGCTAACTTAGGACAAAAATTTCAATCTTTCATGGACTCAACATGCCCCTCACGGAATACCTTGGGGTGTCTCCTTTCCGAAATGGGGTCACATGTGGGGTATTTATACTGCCCTGGCTTTTTAGGGGCCCTAAAGCGTGAGAAGAAGTCTGGAATATAAATGTCTAAAAATGTTTACGCATTTGGATTCCGTGAGGGGTATGGTGCGTCCATGTGAGATTTTATTTTTTGACACAAGTTAGTAGAATATGAGACTTAGTAAGAAAAAACAAAAACAAACAAAAAATTTCCGCTAACTTGTGCCAAAAAAAATGTCTGAATGGAGCCTTACCAGGGGGGGGGGGGGGGTTATCAATGACAGGGGGGTGATCACCCATATAGACTCCCTGATCACCCCCCTGTCATTGATCACCCCCCCTGTAAGGCTCCATTCAGACATCCGCATGATTTTTTACGGATCCATGGATACATGGATCGGATCCACAGAACGCATGCGGACGTCTGAATGGAGCCTTACAGGGGGGTTATCAATGACAGGGGGTGATCAGGGTAATCAGGGTGATCACCCCCCTGTCACTGATCACCCCCCCTGTAAGGCTCCATTCAGACATCCGCATGATTTTTTACGGATCCATGGATCGGATCCACAAAACGCATGCGGACGTCTGAATGGAGCCTTACAGGGGGGTTATCAATGACAGGGGGTGATCAGGGTGATCACCCCCCTGTCACTGATCACCCCCCCTGTAAGGCTCCATTCAGACATCCGCATGATTTTTTACAGATCCATGGATACATGGATCGGATCCACAAAACGCATGCGGACGTCTGAATGGAGCCTTACAGGGGGGTTATCAATGACAGGGGGTGATCAGGGTAATCAGGGTGATCACCCCCCTGTCACTGATCACCCCCCCTGTAAGGCTCCATTCAGACATCCGCATGATTTTTTACGGATCCATGGATACATGGATCGGATCCACAGAACGCATGCGGACGTCTGAATGGAGCCTTACAGGGGGGTTATCAATGACAGGGGGGTGACCAGGGAGTGTATATGGGTGATCACCCGCCTGTCATTGATCACCCCCTGTAAGGCTCCATTCAGACGTCCGCATGTGTTTTGCGGATCCGATCCATGTATCCATGGATCCGTAAAAATCATGCGGACGTCTGAATGGAGCCTTACAGGGGAGTGATCAATGACAGGGGGGTGATCAATGACAGGGGGTGATCAGGGAGTGTATATGGGTGATCACCCGCCTGTCATTGATCACCCCCCTGTAAGGCTCCATTCAGACGTCCGTATGCTTTTTGCGGATCCGATCCATGTATCCGTGGATCCGTAAAAATCATACGGACGTCTGAACGGAGCCTGACAGGGGGGTGATCAATGACAGGGCGGTGATCAATGACAGGGCGGTGATCAGGGAGTTTATATGGGGTGATCATGGGTGATCAGGGGTTTATAAGGGGTTAATAAGTGACGGGGGGGGGGGTGTAGTGTAGTGTGGTGTTTGGTGCTACTGTACTGACCTACCTGAGTCCTCTGGTGGTCGATCCTAACAAAAGGGACCACCAGAGGACCAGGTAGGAGGTATATTAGACGCTGTTATGAAAACAGCGTCTAATATACCTGTTAGGGGTTAAAAAATTCGGATCTCCAGCCTGCCAGCGAGCGATCGCCGCTGGCAGGCTGGAGATCCACTCGCTTACCTTCCGTTCCTGTGAGCGCGCGCGCCTGTGCGCGCGCGTTCACAGGAAATCTCGGCTCTCGCGGGAGGACGCGTATATGCGTCCACCCAGAAGAGCAGGACCGCCGGCAGGACGCAATCCTGCGTACGGCGGTCCTGAGGTAGTTAAGCAAGGGGGGCTGAGGTGGTTAAAGGGTTTGTCTCATTTTAGCAAATGGCATTTATCATGTAGAGAAAGTTAATACAAGGCACTTACTAATGTATTGCGATTGTCCATATCGCCTCCTTTGCTGGCTGGATGAATTTTTCCATCACATTATACACTGCTCGTTTCCATGGTTACGACAACCTTGTAAAAATGGTGGCAGTGCTTGCACACTACAGGAACAAGCACTAGCCTATGCACACTCCCGTGGTCCCAGCCACCGGAGAGGTCGGTGCCTTTTTCTATAGTGTGCAAGCATGGCCACCACTGCTGAATTGCAATGTGGTCGTAACCCCTCGATACATGGGTGGAGAAATACGTCCCAGCCCTATTGGCAGGCCACACTCCAGGAGTCGACAACTTGATAGCATATTTTCTCAACTTAGAACAGAGAGAGTAGTCTCTTCATCCAGAAGTCTTTGTGGAGCGACAGGGAACTCCATATCTAGATCTCATGGCCTCCAGATTCAACCATAAACTTCCCAACATCCTGTCAAGAACATGGGACCCGCAAAAATTGCACAGTAGATGCTCTAGTGTCTCAGCGGAACCAGTTCAATTTTGTGTATATCTTTCCCCCTTCTCCTTCCCAAGATATTTCCCAAACTCTGTTTCGGTTCCAAGTGGTACCTTGAAACCAAACCCAAGTTCGGAAAAGTTTTTGACAGTAGAAAATGTTTCGCCCTATAAGACGCACCGGCCCATAAGACGCACCTAGGTTTTTGGGGAGGAAAATAAGAAAAAAAATATTTTTAACGAAAAGGTGTGCTTTTGGTGGGTTTGGAACTAATGGTGGTCTGTGGATGGCACTATTACTGGGGATCTGTGGATGGCACTGTTATAGGGGGGGATCTGTGAAGGACACTGTTATAGGGGGGGATCTGTGAAGGACACTGTTATAGGGGGATCTGTGGATGACGCACTGTTATGGGGGGTTCTGTGGATGACAGACACTGTTATGGGGGGGGGGATCTGTGGATGACGGACACTGTTATGGAGGATCTGTAGATGACGGACACTGTTATGGGGGGGGATCTTTGGATGACGGACACTGTTATGGGGGAATCTGTGACGGACACTTATGGGGGATCTGTGGCTGGCACTGTTACAGGGGGGATCTGTGGCTGGCACTGTTACAGGGGGGATCTGTGGCTGGAACTGTTACAGGGGGGATCTGTGGCTGGAACTGTTACAGGGGGGATCTGTGGCTGGAACTGTTACAGGGGGGGGATCTGTGGCTGGCACTGTTACAGGGGGGGATCTGTGGCTGGCACTGTTACAGGGGGGGGGGATCTGTGGCTGGCACTGTTACAGGGGGGGGGATCTGTGGCTGGCACTGTTACAGGGGGGATCTGTGGATGGCACTGTTACATGGGGGATCTGTGGGTGGCACTGTTACATGGGGGATCTGTGGGTGGCACTGTTACATGGGGGATCTGTGGGTGGCACTGTTACATGGGGGATCTGTGGGTGGCACTGTTACATGGGGGATCTGTGGGTGGCACTGTTACATGGGGGATCTGTGGATGGCACTGTTATATATGTGCCATCCACAGACCCCCCCACTTCATAACAGTGCCATCCACAGACCCCCCCCCCACTTCATAACAGTGCCATCCACAGACCCCCACACCCTTAACTGTGCCATCCACGGATGTTCCCCATAAAACTGTCATCCACAGATCCCCCCCGCCGCTCCAGTATACAAATATAAAATGTCTTATTCAATTAAAAGTGATTACACATGCCCCATCACTCCTAATATTACCGTACATCCTAACAGCTTCTATACAACCCAGGCAGGCCGGGTGGCTGGCGCGTCACTCACTGACGTCACTTGCCTGCGCCGCCTGCTTCATTCATAAAGTAGGCAGCGCGGGCACGTGACATCAGGGAGTTACGCTGCCGCCCGCCCTGCCTGCATTCTACCGAAGCGTTTAGGATGTACAGTAATATTAGGAGTGGGGGCATGTGTAATCACTTAATTTAATAAGACATTTTATATTTGTGTTGTGCAGCACTGGTGCGGCAGGGCTATAGTAAAGTGACTGCACTGCCCCCAGCTCCTCCTCCCAGTCTCTCCCGGCTCGCTCGTACATCGCAGCCTGCGATGTAAAACTGTCAGCATTTTAGGGGGGCTAAAAATACGGTAGATTTTTAAAGGTATTACCCAAAGTCTCACGAGACTTCGCAAAGTAATAACTTCGGCAGATCGGAGCCAATACATTCTAACACTGTATGGAGCGCTCGCTCTGTACAGTATTCAAGCAAAGCTTTATGCAAATCGACTTTGGATGTTTCATCCGACGTCGATTCGCTCATCCCTAGATAGTATACTTGGCTCAACCCTATCACATCTCACTCTGCTGAGGAGTCTTAAAGGGGTTCTGTGGGGAGAAACAATGCTGAAAAAAAACGTTAGTGACCAAGCCTGTTTGGGCCTTAATGACCAAGCCAGATTTAGGAAATCTGACATGTGTCACTTTAGCAGAGAATAACTATGTAACAGTTTTGCAAATCAAAATAATTCTGACATTGTTTTCTCGTCACATATTGTACTTTATTTAGGTGGTAACATTTTTCTGATAAAATATGTGTAACTTTATTAAAAAACAAAAAAATCTATGAAAATTTGTAAAATTTTCCTATTTTCAACTGCAATATTTCACATACATACATACTATTCAATATTTTTATCAGAAATATATATCCACATCTTTACTTTATTTTGGCTGCACTTTAAAAAAAACTTTAACTTTTTTATTTTTATTTTGGAGACTTACCATTTTAAGATTAATTTTAAATTTTTTAAGTACATATTTTTTCCTGCAACAAGCCAAGCCAAAAGTGAAAACCAGACCCCTTAGCAGTGGCGGATTATAATTGGGGCGTTTGGGTCGGTAGCCCCGGGCCCGGCATCGCTGGGGGGCCCAACGACCCAAACGCCCACAAACTACGGCGGGTCAGGGGAGCGCATAGTTCCCTGCCTGCCGCCGTCCGCCGATCACCGCCATAGACTTTAGGCCTGAAGCCTATGCGGTAGTAAAATCCCGGCGCAGACGGGCTTGATGATGTCATCTCGCCTCACCTGTGCCCGGACGCAGCACACTGACATGTGTGCGCAGCGCGCCTGCACCATCTACGAGTGAGCGCCGACCGGGACACAGGTAAGTATTAGCTTTTATATTTTCTTCTATTTTTTGTGTGCCAACTGCCAACCTTTGGGGGACATTACTGAAGGAACAGGGGGGCAAACTACTACGTGGGGGCAAATTACTAGTATGGGGGAAATTAATACTGTGAGGGCAGTGTGGAGGAATTAATACTATGGGGGCAAATTACTACCATGGGGGGAATTAATACTGTGAGGTCAGTGTGGATAAATGAATACTGTGGGGGCAAATTTGGATGGCAGTGTCGAGCAAATTATCTAATGGGGGCAGTGTGGGGGGTTATTACTTCATGGGGCAGTGGGGGGGGGGGTTATTACTTAATGAAGGGCAGTATGGGGGCAAATTACTATATGGATGGCAGTGTCAGGGCAAATTACTACATGGGAGGCAGTGTGGAGGAAATTACTATATTGGAGGCAGTGTGGAGGAAATTACTATATGGGAGGCAGTGTGGAGGAAATTACTATATGGGAGGCAGTGTGGAGGAAATTACTATATGGGAGGCAGTGTGGGGGAAATTACTATATGGGGCAGTGTGGGGGAAATTACTATATGGGGCAGTGTGGGGGAAATTACTATATGGGGCAGTGTGGGGGAAATTACTATATGGGGCAGTGTGGGGGAAATTACTATATGGGGCAGTGTGGGGGAAATTACTATATGGGAGGCAGGGTGGAAGGAATTACTATATGGGGGCAGTGTGTGGGAAATTACTATATGGGGCAGTGTGGGGGAATTTACTATATGGGGGTAGTTGGCGGGCGTTATATATTAGTGGACATTATTTTCGGGGACACTATACAGGCATTATTACCTAGAGCACAATATAGGGTGTTATTATTACTGGGGACACTCTAGGGGACATTATAATTGCTGTAGACACTATAAGGGGTAATTTATCAAACTGGTGTAAAGTAGAACTGGGTTAGTTACCCATAGCAACCAGATTCCACCTTTTATTTTTCACAGCTCCTTTGGAAAATGAAAGGTGGAATCTGATTGGTTGCTATGGGCACCTAAGTCAGTTGTACTTTACACCGGTTTGATAAATGACCCCAATTATGAGAACTCTAACATGTCTGTGTAACAAACTGTAGAGACCAGATGCGGCTGATAGAATTTGTCATGGTACTAGAAACACAAAAGGGAGGTGTCAGCACATCCCAATGCGCAGGTGCACGTTGCTGATGTGGCTGCAAATAAACATCTGACAAACACATGGTGCAACAGCATTCTACAAACAAAAGGTAGAGTACAAAAGTATATTACATTGCAAATGCTATGCTAAACACTTAGAGATGCTTAGCAAATACATTTTGTACAAAATCATTTGAGCCCGTCTGCCGCACGCCAAGGCGATCTCTATAAGACGGGTCCTAACACTAAAGCTCACCTGTTGGGTGCCATAACAGCGACCATGTTTCTAGTATTATGTATAGGAGTTGTGGCTGACTCCTTCAGTCGTGCACTCCCTCCTGCCCCTCCCCTGCCTCACAGGCTGATTTTAATTAGATTGAGTACATAGTCTGCTCAGCATGCATGCTGGTACTTGTAGCCCCTGGATTCAATGAAGGCCATTTTGGCTCCACATAGACATAAATCAAAGGGGGCCCAGCATGCATGTGGGACCTGCACTTCCTGGATTTCATGGTTGCTGTTATGGCACCCAACAGGTGAGCTTTAGTGTTAGGACCTGTCTTATAGAGATCGCCTTGGTGTGCGGCAGACGGGCTCAAATGATTTTGTACAAAATGTATTTGCTAAGCATCTCTAAGTTATTAGCATAGCATTTGCAATGTAATATACTTTTGTACTCTACTTTTGGTTTGTAGAGTGCTGTTGCACCATGTGTTTGTCAGAATTTGTCATGGTGGTCTGGGTCAAACGGAGGAGAAGATGAAAGAGAAGATCTACATGACAGGAGATGTCACTGGAAGTAAGAGCTATGTGGTGCTGTATTCTCCTAAATATAGAGCTGCGTCTCATCTTCTCCTCCAAGTCTTTTTTTATCATAATCGTATGTATTTTAAATTTGGCAACTAAAATTTGAATTTGTCACCTGCAGTCCTATGTAACAGCCTAGATAACAGTGATAACTTTCTGTGTACAGAAATAGTTCACTGTGTTATGTGGAGTGTTACATAGGACTGCAGGTAATATCTATGACATTTGTACTCAGAGAGTTATGAGATGGTGGGGGTCAGACTCCTGGCCCCCCTTCAATCAGCTGTTTGAGGAGACCGCGATGTCCTAGTGAGCGCCGCAGCCTCTTTTCTCCTTACCAATCACAGCTCTGTCCATTTACTAGCACTGTGCTTGGTACTGCAGCCTAGTCCCAATCACTCTGATGGGACAGAGCTGCACCTAGACCATGTGAACAATGTCATATGGCCTAGGAAGAGACTTTGGCGCTTACGAAGCACCTCAGCTTCTTCATACAGAAAAATAACCCTAAAACTAAAATGGAGGGGGGAGGGGGGCCTGAATTGTGTAGACAGCCCCGGGCCTATCATGCACTTAATCCGCCCCTGCCCCTTAGGGCTCTTTCACACTTGCGTTCTTGTCTTCCGGCATAGAGTTCCGTCGTCGGGGCTCTATGCCGGAAGAATCCTGATCAGGATTATCCTAATGCATTCTGAATGGAGTGAAATCCGTTCAGGATGCATCAGGATGTCTTCAGTTCCGGACCGGAACGTTTTTTGGCCGGAGAAAATACCGCAGCATGCTGTGCTTTTTGCTCCGGCCAAAAATCCTGAAGACTTGCAGCAAGGCCGGATCCGGAATTAAAGGGCTTCTGTCAGCCCACTAAACCGTTTTGTTTTTTTTGGTTAATATTAATCCCTACACTGCAAGCTCCCTGTACATATGCTAAATATTCATTTTTGTTCAGTAGATTTTGTTAAAAATCAAGTTTTATAATATGTAAATTACCTTGCTACCAGCAAGTAGGGCGGCTACTTGCTGGTAGCAGCCGCATCCTCCTCTCATCATGACGCCCCCTCCGCCGTTTGATTGACAGGGCCAGGGAACGGGTTCGTTCTCTGCTGGCCCTGTTTGAATTCAAAATATCGCGCCTGCGCCGTACCTTTCTTTAATCGGTGCAGGCGCACTGAGAGGCGGCCGCTCTCCCGGCCGGTCCATCCTCAATGCGCCTGCGCCGGGTGTAGATGTGACGTCATCGGCGCAGGCGCACTGAGAGGCGGCCGCTCCATCCTCAATGCGCCTGCGCCGATGACGATGACGCCATGGTAAAGTGTAGTGGGGAGCGGGGGAGCAGCATACTTACCAGCCGTGCGGCTCCCGGGGCGCTTCAGAATGACGTCAGGGCGCCCCACGCGCATGGATGACGTGATCACATGGCACGTCATCCATGCGCATGCGCTCTGACGTCACTCTGGAGCGCCCCGGGAGCCGCACGGACTGTAAGTACACCGCTCCCCGCTCCCCACTACTACTATGGCAACCAGGACTTTAATAGCGTCCTGGATGCCATAGTAACACTGAACGCATTTTGAAGACGGATCCGTCTTCAAATGCTTTCAGTTAACTTGCGTTTTTCCATGTTATTCCGGCAAATGGAGTACACGCCGGATCCGGACAACGCAAGTGTGAAAGAGGCCTTAGGCTGGTTTCACACGGGCGTTGCGGGAAAAGGTGCAGGTGCGTTGCGGGAACACGCGCAATTTTTCCGCGCGAGTGCAAAACATTGTAATGCGTTTTGCACTCGCGTGAGAAAAATCGGCATGTTTGGTACCCAAACCTGAACTTCTTCACAGAAGTTCAGGTTTGGTATCGGGGTTCTGTAGATTGTATTATTTTCCCTTATAACATGGTTATAAGGGAAAATAATAGCATTCTGAACTACAGAATGCATAGTAAAATAGGGCTGGAGGGGTTAAAAAAAATAAAAACTAATTTAACTCACCTTAATCCACTTGCTCGCATAGCCGGCATTATAACCATGTTATAAGGGAAAATAATAAAATGATCGGGTCTCCCTCCCGATCGTCTCCTAGCAACCGTGCGTGAAAATCGCACTGCATCCGCACTTGCTTGCGGATGCTTGCGATTTTAACGCAGCCCCATTTACTTCTATGGGGCCTGCGTTGCGTGGATTATCGCACCGTAACGCACAATATAGAACATGCTACGATTTTCACGCAACGCATAAGTAATGCGTGAAAATCACCGCTCGTGTGCACAGCCCCATAGAAATGAATGGGTCCAGATTCAGTGCGGGTGCAATGTATACACCTCACGCATTGCACCCGCGCGGAATACTCGCCCGTGTGAAAGGGACCTTAACGTAGTACTCTATGGGTGTAATGAGTTTTTAGACCTCATAGTTTTTTTTTAAAGAAATTCATGCTAAGAAGATGAAAAAATTATAATTTTATTTTTTTACACAAAAGTGTCAATTTAACCCCGTAAGGACTCAGCCCTATTTCACCTTAAGGACTTGGCCATTTTTTGCAAATCTGACCAGTGTCACTTTAAGTGCTGATAACTTTAAAACGCTTTGACTTATCCAGGCCATTCTGAGATTGTTTTTTCCATGACATATTTTACTTCATGACACTGGTAAAATGAAGTAAAAAAAAATCATTTTTATTAAAAAAAAAAATACCAAATTTACCCAATTTTTTTTAAAAATTGCAAATTTCCAAGTTTCAATTTCTCTACTTCTATAATACATAGTAATACCTCCAAAAATAGTTGTTACTTTATATTCCCCATATGTCTACTTCATGTTTGGATCATTTTGGGAATGATATTTTATTTTTTGGGGATGTTACAAGGCTTAGAAATTTAGAAGCAAATCTTTCAGAAATGTTCAAAAACCCAATTTTTGGGGACCAGTTCAGGTCTGAAGTCACTTTACGAGGCTTACATAATAGAAACCACAAAAAAATGACCCCATTCTATAAACTACACCCCTCAAGGTATTCAAAACTGATTTTACAAACTTTGTTAACCCTTTAGGTATTCCACAAGAATTAATGGAAAATACAGATACAATTTCAAAATTTCACTTTTTTGGCAGATTTTCCATTTTAATAATTTTTTTCCAGTTACAAAGCAAGGGTTAACAGCCAAACCAAACTCAATATTTATGGCCCTGATTCTGTAGTTTACAGAAACACCCCATATGTGGTCGTAAACCGTTGTACGGGCACACGGCAGGGCGCAGAAGGAAAGGAATGCCATACGGTTTTTGGAAGGCAGGTTTTGCTGGACTGTTTTTTTTTTTTTTTACACCATGTCCCATTTGAAGCCTCCCTGATGCAACCCTAGAGTAGAAACTCCATAAAAGTGACCCCATCTAAGAAACTACAGCCCTCAAGGTATTCAAAACTGATTTTACAAACGTCGTTAACCCTTTTTTTTTTTATTTAAATATTTTATTAGTTATAGTACAAAAAAAAAAAAAGTCATATCACTATTACATCTATAGAATTATAAAATCCCTAAGTCCGTCAATTCTAAATTTGTAAGCATGATTAACAAACATTTCATACAAATACCCATAGTTATATGGATATTAAAAATCAATTGGAGGTCTCACATAATGTGGGAGAGGGCAGAGTTCACCCAGCATCCAGAGCTTAATAAGACGGATGCACAAAGCATCACATTTGACCTAATATCATCTGTAGAGGGCAGGGATCAGAGGCCCGCAGCCCAGGCGGCCGCCAGGCAGAGAACGCGTGCCCCGCGCGCCCTCCCCCAGACACGGGTGAGCACATTCGGCAGGGCTGACAGTCATGTGATCATTCACCTAGTACTCACATAGACCATACGTAGCGGGCTTACAGTGATCTTTGATCACCGACATTTCATAAAGCAAAAGAGGGGGTACAGCAGTCTTATATTGCAGCGGTGTAGAAACACAACTTGTGTATTTTACTGCCTCATCCCCAGATGATTAAGATTGAGTATAGTGCCCTGCTTGTCCGTATCTCACATGGGTTCACATTGGTATCTCATATGCCATAGGACTCAAATCGAGTATCACTCGACAGTCACTGGCAATTAGAGAGAATCTGGACAAGGCACAGCCAACGACTGACTCCGTCCAATTAAAAAAAAAGCATCCTATTGGCATCCGTACCACACATGTGTCCAATCACTGCCCGCAGTCAAGCCTCATGTCTGACAGGGAGAAGCGCGCCGTCGCACCCGATGCCCGGCCCCCCCCCCCCGAAGTCCCGAGCCCCGGACCCCCGCCCAAAAAAGAAGAAAACCACACAGTATTATGGATAGGTAAAAAAAAAAAAAAAAAAAATCATTACTAGAGATTCTCCAATACTCAAGTATAGCTTCATATTTTACAGCAATTACAGTTCATGTCGAAAAGACCAGACTAATGAGATCTACCCCCACCCACCCCAGCATCCCCCCCCCACCTTGCATGAAAAACAACAGAGAAAAAAAAAAAAGAAGGGGCAATAGGAGTCCTAATTAATTAACTGTGTCCCAGTCTTTCCACAGTTTTCCCCAACTTTAGGTAAGATCCTCTTTGCTTATAAAAAATCCTCTCGTAATTTTTCACTTTCTCAACCAAACCCAGCCAATTATTACAGTCTGGACCAGAGGAGCAAAACCATGATCTAGAAATGAGAAGCCTGGCTAAAAACATCACCTTGATCAGCAGTTGACGTTTTATAGACTGACAATTGACCTCCGATAAGTCTCCCAGGACCCATATCCTAGGGGACAAAGGAACGTCAATGTTAAGTTTACGGGCCAAATTGGTTTGGACCATTCTCCAATACCTGCCCACCATTGGGCAGTCCCAGAACAGGTGTAAATGATCTGCCCCGGAATCGCCACATCGTGGGCAGTCAGAGGAGGCTCTAAGTCCTCTCCTGTATAACCATATGGGTGTCACATATATTTTGTGCAAAATATTAAATTGTACAACCGTGTGATTAAAATTATGTGAAACAAATTTTAAACTTTGCCCTATATTCTCCCAGTCTGGAGGACCCACCTCTAAAAGTAAAGAAGACCAGGATCTCTGTCCTGGAGAAAGAACATCCCAATTTTTTTTTTTCCATTAAGTGTCTATAACAGTGTGATACTTTAATTCTCGTGGTAATTTTCTTACAAATTAAATCATGTAAAAATTCCGGAGTATCTATAAAGAAAAGGTGACTATTCGTAGTGCTAGAGAGTGCTAACCTCAATTGAAAGTATGCGTACCAAGCCACCTCACCTAAATTTGCCCTTTGCCTTAACTCCATAAGGGGTAGGATTTGACCACCACTGAGCACCTGATGTAGGTACTGAACCTTCTTGGTCCTCCAATATTGGCGGCAGGTTAAATCATTTAAATTCAAGAGCTTTGAGTTGTGCCATAGTGGGGTGCAGATAAGTGATGCCTTAACTCCACACCAACTCCTTATAACCAGCCAAGTCTTTATTGCCATTCTGCAGAAAAGTGTATACCCAGTCTGTGTGTTTGATAAATAATCAGACTCCAGTACGGTAAAAAAAATCCGAAAAACCTGAATCTTTCACCACTTTACTGCAGAAATGGCTGTTTTCCCAGTCATAAAAAAGGCAGAGTTGGGAGGCCACAAAGTAACCCCTAAAATAGGGGAGGTTTAAACCTCCCCGATTATAGGGCATGGAGAAATAGAGTAGCTTCAATCTAACGCGCTTCCTCCCCCATATTAGATCGTTAAGCATCCGCTCTATCAAACTATAGTACTTATCTGCGATCCATACAGGCGAGTTGCGCAGGACGTAAAGAACCTGGGGCAGCACTACCATTTTTATTAATGCAATTCTGTCTGCTCTTGCAGGCAGAATTTTTTGCCATATCTTAATCTTGGCCCTCAATTTATCAACAAGGGAATCAGGTTGAGTTGTAGATATTCCTGAGGTTTGGCAGAAACTGAAATCCAGTTTGGCAGAAACTTGAAATCAGAAATTGTTAACTGGTTATCCCAATCACCTCGCAACTCGTCTATAGAGAGGAGAACAGTCTTATCCCAGTTGATCTCCAAGCCCGACGGATCGGAGAAAAGACCAACCAGGTCCATTATGCAGGGAAGAGTGGTTTCTGTTTGATGGATAAAGACCAAGATGTCATCTGCATAGAGGGATACCCGGTCGTGCTTCCCCATTGTGCCGAAACCAGCCACCTTCGAGTCCTGCCTTATACTAGCTGCTAAGGGTTCAATATAAATATTAAATAAAAGGGGGGAAAGGGGGCAACCTTGACGGGTGCCTCTTCCTAAGGTAAAGCTCTCTGTCGTCGTATCAGTTGATCCTAATCCTGGCAACTGGAGAGTTGTATAATAGCTGAACCATTGCCATAAATCTAGGACCAAAGCCCATTTTTTTCATCACCTCCCATAGAAAAGTCCACTCCACCCTGTCGAAGGCTTTTGTAGCGTCCAACGACAGGATGGAGCATTCGCCACACCCCGGGGACTGAATATTCATAATAGCCTGTGCAGGTTATGATGGGTGCCCCTTTTTGGCATAAATCCATTTTGGTCTGGGTGGATGATAGTGGATATAACCCGCGCAAGCCTCCTGGCCAAAACTTTTGATAAGTAGCTTAGCATCAGTATTTAGTAAGGATATTGGTCTATAGGAGCT
Source organism: Bufo gargarizans (assembly GCF_014858855.1). Lineage (NCBI taxonomy): Eukaryota > Metazoa > Chordata > Amphibia > Anura > Bufonidae > Bufo > Bufo gargarizans. The sequence goes on along the minus strand of NC_058082.1, from coordinate 300,463,206 downwards.
CAATTCTGCTGGGTCTTTGTCCTTTTTAGGAAGTTAAAACAATAAGAGCCTCCATCATAGACCGTGGTAAACCCCCTCCCTGTGTTGCTTGGGAAAAAACCTCTAACATTTGGGGAAGGATCACCTCACTATACTTACGATAAACCTCGTATGGAAGGCCGTCCGCCCCTGGCGACGAGTTCCCCGAGACAGACCCCAAAGCCTCCTGGAGCTCCGAAAGAGATAGCTCCTCCTCCAGATATTCTAGTTTGAGCTTCATTTAGGGTAGAAAGTGGAATCCTCTCCAAGAACCGCGCCGCCAGATCAGACGACAAGCCAGAGGAGGAAGCTATATATCTGAGTAAAGTATTGTAGAAAGGTGTCCTTAATTCCTTCTGGATCTGTTATAATTTCCCCCTCAGTGTTACGAATCAAAGCAATAGATTGATTTTTCTTATCTTGTTGTGTAATTATCCTGGCTAACAGTTTACCAGGGCGTCCAGACTCCGAAAAATATTTTAACCCCTTAAAGAATATTCTATGATTTGCTTTCTCTATTACATATTTCTCTAAAGAGCAGCTAGCCTTCTGCATCTCTTCCCTATTATACTCAGTAGGGTGATTGGTGAATCGCTTGGTAGTAAGTGCAGCAGTCTTGACCAGTTCCTCCTCATTTTTCTTAAATGTTCTCTTTACTGCGGCTATCTCGCTTATAAAAATCCCCCCTCAAATATGCTTTCAAAGCATCCCATACTATATTGATGTCAGCAGAGGGTAGATTCACCTCCCAAAAGGAGGATATCAGTAATTTAATAGATTGAAGGTTATCCATAATAGTGAGCCAATATGGATTCAACTTAAATCCTAGCCCCCTGTTAGCCTTATTCTCCCCAGTGCAGACCTCCACTAATACGGGTGAGTGGTCCGAAACTGTTCTTACCCCATATCGTATCTTTCAGATATTGCTCAGGTTACTCTCATTGGTAAATGCTAAATCAATCCTAGACATTGCTCTGCCACCCCTGCTGACGCAAGAGTATACTCTTTTTCCTCCGCCAAGATGTTCCCATATATCCACCACTCCAACCTCCAAGCAGAACTGTGGCAGCGGGGAATTGCAAAATTCCTGCTCCCGTTCTGCATCTAATGTAATCTGTCTTTATTAGGGTCCATGACCACATTAAAGTCCCCCATCAGAACTAACCGGCATTCTGGTCTCTTTTCAGAGAAACGTATTAACTGGATCAATGGGTACATTGAGAAAGGCGGAGGAATATAAAAAAAAGCGAGGATGTAACTATGGCCCTGCAGCTTACCGTACAAAAAGATAAATCTTCCTTGATCATCTATATGAGATTCTATGGGGGTGAAGGCCACAGAGTTATGGATCAGAACTGAGACGCCCCTAGAAGAACTGCTAAAAGTAGAATGATAGGATTGGGAATACCATCCCGTTGTCAGACGGGACACGGTTTCTTTAGTAAGATGGGGTTCTACTATGCATATAATTGCTGGAAGATATCTTTTTAATGCATCCATAATAGCTTGCCTTTTGACCCTCTCCCCAAGCCCTCTAACATTCCATGATACAATTCTAGTGGACATCAATCAGGGCCAGAAGAAGAAAAAAAAAAAAAAAAATACCTGCAAGGTGGGTTCCCTCTCCCCCTCCCCCCCCCCCTCCATTGATCCGCCCAATCTAGTCAGCGAACCTCTAACCTCCGGCCGTTCTCCCCCACCCTAGCCCCACCTCCCCTCCATCCCTTCAGTCATAGTGGTGCACAATTTCAGATCTCCATTTGGTCCATCCAGTCTAGCGCTTGTTGTGGTGTTTCAAAAAAAAAGGGAAGTCCCGTTGTGGATCACTCTTAGTTTCGCTGGATACTGTAGAGAATATTTAATCTCTTTGGACGCCAAGCGTTTCTTTATCGCTATAAATTTTCTTCTTTTTTCCTGAGTCTGCCGTGCGAAATCAGGAAAAAAGAGCAATTTAGTGCCCTGATATTCAATGGGTGCACATTCTCTTGCTCTTCTCAATATCATGTCTCTATCAGCGGATAATAGTAATTTTATTAAAATTGCACGCGGCGGCCTCCCTGGGATAGGTTTCTCTCCTGGGATTCGGTGGGCTCTTTCTATTTGAAACATGGAAGAGAAGCAATCGCTACCAAGGTTATGCAAAACCACGTCTTTAAGTTGTTCCTCTAAGTGTCGGCCTTCAACTCCTTCTGGGAAACCAATTATACGTACATTGTTTCACCTTGACCCATTTTCAAGGTCCTCTAGCTTATTTTGTAGTACTTGATTTTCTGAGGCGAAAAGCAGGGTTTTAGATTTTAGCATGTCCATATCGGTTTGCAAAGAGTCCACAGTTTTTTCCACATTGAGAACTCGGTCGCGGATCTTTACCAGGTCTTCTCTTATTAAAGAAATATCACTCTGCACAGACCCTAGTTGAGTGGACATCCCTTGCACTAAGGTGCCGTTGTTCTCAACGGCGCAAAGGATTTTATCCAAGACCGAGGGGTCGTATTCGGTTCGCATTTGTGCAGAGGGACCCTCCCCCCCTATCTCCTGATCTACCTCCGCTGATCCGTCCTCGGAAAGTTCATCAGTTTGGGGAGTTTTAGCGGATTTCTTCAAATTAGCGGACAGTTTTGTTTTAACTAAGTTCTTTTCATTTAAAAAGGGCGATTTCAAAAACTTATCAATTTTATTCTCTGGAGTCCTAGAACCCGATTTTCCTACAGAGGATTCCACTGACCGTCGCTTTGGGGCCATCCTCTTCCCTTCCCCCCCCCCCCCCCCGTTTTTCTTTTCCCTTATTTTCTTCCTTCCCTTCCTCTCCTTTTTCTTTTTTTTCTCTCCCCTCTCCTCCCTTTCTTTTTCCCCCTTTTTTCCCCCACCCTTTCTTTCTTTCCCCTCTATCACCCCTCTATCCCCCTCTCCAACACCACAAGGGGAGGAAGCAGCAAGATTTCACCTCAGTACAGCAGGGAAGCTATCAAATTAACAACAATAGAGTCACAGCTGGTTATTTCTCACGTGTCAGGACGCCAAGAGTAGGGAGTAGCAGGACAGGAGGGCCGGAACCAGCGGGGGGGAAGAAGCAGGAACTTCAAGCGAACCCAGATACAGAAGGGGAGCGCACCAGCGTCGGCAACCAGGCGCCAGCAGCAGGCGGAACAGCCACCAGCAGGCAGACCGGCAGAAGTTCGCAAGGGTCCAGGCACTCCTCTCCAGGGGAACCAGGAGCATGGGGGGGGGGGGGGGAGGAGAACCAGACAGTGACGTGTTCACGTCATCACACCGCCCCTCAAAAATGTCGTTAACCCTTTAGGTGTTCCACAAGAGTTATTGGCAAATGGAGATGAAATTTCAGAATTTACATTTTTTGGCAAATTTTCCATTTTAATCCATTTTTCCCAGTAACAAAAGCAAGGGTTAACAGCCAAACAAAACTCAATATTTATGGCCCTGATTCTGTATGTGGTCGTAAACAGCTGTATGGGCACACGGCAAGGCGCAGAAGAAAAGGAATGCCATATGGTTTTTGGATTTTGCTGGACTGTTTTTTTTTTTTTTTTTACACCATGTCCCATTTGAAGCACCCCTAGAGTAGAAACTCCAAAAAAGTGTCCCCATTTTAAAAAACGGAATAGGGTGGCAGTATTGTTGGTACTAGTTTAGGTTACATATGATTTTTGGTAGCTCTATATTACACTTTTTGTGAGGCAAGATAACAAGAAATAGCTGTTTTGGCACCGTTTTTATTGTTTGTTATTTACAAACATCATCTGACAGGTTAGATCATGTGATATCTTTATAGACCAGGTTGTCACTGATCTGGCGATACCTAATATGTATACTTTTTTTTTTATGTAAGTTTTACACAAAAAAATCATGTTTTAATGTTTCCATAGTCTGAGAGCCATAATTTTTTCTGTTTTTGGACGATTACCTTGGGTACGGTATGATTTTTGTGGGATGAGATGACTACTAGATCACTATTTTGGGGTGCGTGTGACTTTTTGATCGCTTGCTATTACACTTTTTATGGTGTAAGGTGACAAAAATTGGTTTATTTAGCACAGTTTTTATTTTTTTTACGGTGTTCATCTAAGGGGTTAGGTCATGTGATATGTTTATAGAGCCGGTCGATACCTAATATGTATACTTTTTTTTCCCCCCCTATTTTTTCCCATTTTTTTCACTTTGGGGAAAATTACGTTTTTGCTTATTTTTACTTGAAAGTTTTAATTTTTTGGGGGGGAAACTTATTTTTTCAACTTTTTTTTCACTTTATTTTTTGTCCCACTTTGGGACTTGACTTTTTGGGAGTCTAATCCTTTACAATGCATTTCAATACGTCTGTTAATAACATTTTCATAGGAAATTGGAGGAAAAAAAAATATTTTTAGATTGATATGGGTACTTTCACACTTGAGTTTTTCTTTTCCAGCATAGAGTTCCGTCCAAGGGGCTCTATACCGGAAAATCACTGATCAGTTTTATCCCAATGCATTCTGAATAGAGAGCAATCCGTTCAGGAGGCATCATGATGTCTCCAGTTTAGTCTTTTTGACTGTTCAGGACGGAGATAATACTGCAGCATGCTACAGTTTTATCTCCTGACAAAAATCCGGAACACTTGCCGGAATGCTTTTCCATAGGAATGCCAGATCAGTAATTCCGGATGACACCGTAAAGACAGATCCGGCATTTCAATGCATTTGTAAGGGCTCTTTCACACCTGCGTTCTTTTCTTCCGGCATAGAGTTCCGTCGTCGGGGCTCTATGCCGGAAGAATCCTGATCAGTTTTATCCTAATGCATTCTTAATGGAGAGAAATCAGTTCAGGATGCATTAGGATGTCTTCAGTTCAGGACTGGAACGTTTTTTTGGCCGGAGAAAATACCGCAGCATGCTGCGCTTTTTGCTCTGGCCAAAAACCCTGAACACTTGCCGCAAGGCCGGATCCGGAATTAATGCCCATTGAAAGGCATTGATCCGCATCCGGCCTTAAGCTAAACGTCGTTTCGGCGCATTGCCGGATCCGACGTTTAGCTTTTTCTGAATGGTTACCATGGCTGCCGGGGCGCTAAAGTCCTGTTTGCCATGGTAAAGTGTAGTGGGGAGTGGGGGAGCAGTATACTTACCATCCGTGCGGCTCCTGGGGCGCTTCTGAGTGACATCGGGGCGCCCCACGCGCATGAATGACGTGATTGCTCCCCCGCTCCCCACTACTACTATGGCAACCAGGACTTTAATAGCATCCTGGCTGCCATAGTAACACTGAACGCATTTTGAAGACGGATCAGTCTTCAAATGCTTTCAGTTCACTTGCGTTTTTTCCGGATCCGGCATGTAATTCCGGCAAGTGGAGTACACAACGGATCCGGACAACGCAAGTGTGAAAGAGGCCTAACACGGATCTGGCTGGATTCCTCTGCCGCAAGTGTGAAAGTACCCGTTTACTGTCTTAGAAATCCGCCACATTTTTATCTTTGTGGCACGTACAGATGAGAAGTGAAGCTGTGCACTTATAAGGGAGGCAGATTTCTAAAAAGGCATTTGCCTGTACATATGACTATGTCTCTCCAAACTGAAAATAAAAATAAAAACTGAACTGCAGTGAAAGGCAACAAGACCAAGAGAACGGAGCAAAATGTCTCCAACTATGTTACAAATTCCAGTATTTTTTTAAGAAATGAATGCTAAGAAGGTAAAAAAAAATATTCTAGAGTTTTCTAGAGGTCTAGAGTTTTCCTGCTCAGGAAGTCCGCCCTTTGTTTTTTAGTATCTGTTTATTAGTTTCCAAGAAACAGACTTACAAGTTATACAATACACATTCACATAATGCAAAAATATCCTAATGGTCACCACCAAGCATAGGTCATGTTCCAGAATAGAGTGTACTAAATAAGGTTCCTGCCTGAAATCAGCTCACTAGCGAACCATAGTGATAAACACAGTGTACTGGATCACATTCACACCAACAAACATACAACCAAACACGCCATTCCTCCACGGGTCAACACAGGAACCAAAATTTAATCAAAGTGTCACTGTTTGCGCATTAATCCAAGGATCCCAAATTTTAAGGAAACGATCAGGAGTATTCCTATGCTCAAAGACCCGCTTATAGAGCTCCAGATCTGTGTTAAAGGGGTATTATCATCTTAATGATCACTGTTAAATCTGTTAATGATTTAACAGTGATCATTTTTCTAAATATATTTAATTAACAAATCCCCACCCCTTAGAAAAAAAATAAACCTATACTTACCTGACTGTTGTCTTCCGTCTCCCCTGGTTACGGCCACCGCTCTTCTCAGGAATCGCGGTGGCCGCGCGTGCGCAGACATCTTTTCTTCTCCCGGCCGGCCGTGCTCTGTACTGAACGCGCACGCCGAGTCCACGCATGTGCCCTGGTGACTTCTTCCTGGCCAGTATAGTATACTTTCCAGGAAGAAGTCACCAGGGCGCAAGAGCGGACTCTGCGTGCGCGTTCAGTACAGCGCGCGGCCCGGCCAGGAGAAGACATCAATCAAGATGGAGCCCGCCCCCTGCCGAGTGCCGAAACCAGGAAGTGGATGGCGCGCCGGGAGCAGGCAAGTATAAACCTGCGTCTTGAGAAAACCCTTTTAACCTAGTTGAATCCAGTGTTGTATGGTGGGAACCTTAGGGCCTTTCCAGTTCAAAAGTATGGTTTTCCTAGCGTAGTATAGGAGTAACCTATATAGTCTTCTACCATATTTGGTGGGGATTATATCATTAACAATTCCCAGCAGACTTGACTGCAGAACACAAATCTCCGGAAACCCCACCTTTGAGTGTAAATAGGCATGTATCTGTGCCCAAAAGTTTTGAATAACCGGACACTGGCGGAATTTTTTTTTACGTCTCTTTCTCCCCAAGAGAATACTTTTTTCCGACACCCTCATCGGATCCTGTGATCTCGTTCCACCTTGTCATCTCAAATAAGATACAGTTGTTATGTTGGACAGAATCTTTATATGATGACCCTCTAAGCATCCTGATGCAGCTTTTTGCGTTTTCCATACTGCTTTTAGCTCTCTGTAGTTTGATGATTTTTCTGCAACGATCTTTGGCAAAAGAACTTGAAAGAAGTTTCCTTCTATGTATGCTCCCCAAGCTGATTTGCTTGCATCTGTTTGAATTTGGATACAAGGTATTTTCTGCCAGACCAAGCCTTTGTCGAGATTTTAAGACCTTGTCCACCATGTGAGGGGTGATTTTACCCACACTGGGATCCGGACCTTCCTGTCTAACGAAACCTATCTTTTGTCCCAAACCTTCAATAGCTAGTTCTGGAAGGTTCCGAAGTGGAACTGTGCCCGAGGGACTGAGGATATGCACGACGTCAGAACTCCCAACAGCCTCATCACATCTCTGATTGTAAATAAACACCAATCGTAAATAACTCACAAAGTGAGTATGCGTACTAGGCCTATATACCAAGTATCGACACCAAAAGGAGAGAACAGGCACAGTACGACTAACAATAAACTTTATTATGGTTCCCGAAAAAAGGGAAAATACAATAAAATACAATAACAGACAATACAATACAATGGTGGATGACACACAGGGTGGAAGGATCACAAATGGACAAAATACAGCATTAAAAGAACATTGGATAAGGCCAAAAAGGTGCTAGATAATAAATAAATACCCCAATGGGGGACATGTATAGATGACCTCGCCAACCATGGACAAGATATTGGAGCCAGATTCAGTACATACATTTAAAGTGCATAAAATACAATGTACATGGACAATAAATTGCAGTATAATAAATAAGTAATGCCATCAATAAATACCAGAATAGTGATCCAATGAGCCCCAACGCACATTTCGCGTAAGCTTCCTCATGGGGGGGGGGGGTGTATGTTCCCAGCATTGGTAAGTGACCGCCGGCGAGCAGGGAAACTGTTACAGGGAAATAAAACTCAAGAAAGGCCCCAGCCCCGATGAGTACCCTGTTAGAAAATAATAAAATAGTATCCAGAGGTTCCTTTTTTTACCTTCTGACAAGCAGAGGGGACTTTCTCTGTCTTGGCCAGTGGCCACTGTAGGGGCAGGAAAACTCTGAGGTGGGTGGTGAAAGGGGGCAATTTAACCTTTCTCTGTTTCCTGCCCCTACAGAGGTCAGGGGTCAATCTCCTATACTATGCCATCATGGTGGTGAAATGGGAAACGGGTAATTGCAGAGGCCTGGTTGTGATGGGCAACTGGGGCAGTAAAATCAGGTGTCCCTCCTCCTTCCATGTTTGTTACACGCCCGGCATCAATTCAAAGGCTTGCCCAGGTGCGGGGGACTCAAACAGGAGACTCTCAACCACCTTCTCCTGGAACTTAAAAGGGAACCTGTCACCAGTTTTATGGTGTCCTAACTAAGGGCAACATAAATAAGTGACTGATTCTCTTAGCAAAATGCTGGGTCACTTTCTTTAATTGACCCAGTCAATCTGCCAACATCTTGTATTGAAAAGCTGCAGCTGATAATGTAATGACCGGCGTCACGCACAGGAAGGGAAAGCCCTGCCCAAGGGAGAGGGAAAGGTGGTGACCCCTGACTCACCTTGTGGCTGGCACCTGACTGCCCTGAAGTCCCTAGACGGGTTCCTCACCCGTGCGGCGATCACGTGCTTAAACCCTGGCTTTCCCTAAAATGAGCCCTAGATAGTGAACAGGCCAGTGGGATCGCTAGTCCGCACCACTGACACCAAGAGGGAAACACCAGGGAGAGGACAGACAATACAGACAAACACAAACCCAGGTGGGCGACCAAAGCAGACCACAAAGGTCCAACAGGGATCCGGAGGGAAACGTTCTGGACCAACAACCAGAGAACGCAGCAACACAGCTCCAGTGGGTCAGTATAGAAGTCCAGGCAGGAAGCTCTATATCTGGCAACCAGAGAAGTGTGAGAGGGGAATATAAGGAGGTTGGGAGTGCTGGACAAGGAACAGCTGAGGAGAAGGAGCTACGGATCCCCGAGTGAGCCAAAAAGGGTTGCAAAGCAAACCCAGAAAGCTACCATAAGTAAACAGCCCTATCTTACATAGAGCACGCAGCCAACCGCTGCGACTTCCTGACCCCGGGTATAACGGAGTCAGGCGTGGTTCTTGACACCCTCGTGACAGTACCCCCCTCTCTACGAGGGGCCTCAGGACCAGGTCTCTCAGGATGAGAGGCATGAAAAGCCCGAACTAGCCTGTCGGCGTTTACCTCAGACGCAGGAACCCACATTCTTTCCTCGGGACCGTAACCTCTCCAATGCACCAGATATTGAAGAGAGCGGCGGACCCGACGAGAATTAACAATTTTGGATATCTGAAACTCTAGATTACCACCCACAAAAACAGGAGGGGTGGCAGCGGTGACGGTTCTAGAAGTGGAACATATTTTTTGAATAACGACTTATGAAAGACGTTATGGATTTAAAAAGTCTGAGGTAGCTCCAGGCGAAAAGCCACGGGGTTGATGATGGCTACAATTTTGTAAGGGCCAATGAACCTAGGACCCAGTTTCCAAGAGGGAACCTTTAATTTAATATTCCTAGTAGACAACCACACAGTCATTCACTCCTAGGTCCGGACCTGGCGACCGTCTCTTATCAGCCATGCATTTGTATTTACCTCCCATATTTTTCAAGTTAGCTTGCACCTTCTGCCATACCGATGAAAGAGACTGACGAAAACCGTTCCTCTTCGGGAACCCCAGAAGACCCCACCTCTTTGAAAGTACAGAATTGGGGATGAAAACTGTGGCGAAACCAACCTCGCCACTGGGTTTTGGAGGGGGCTGTTTAAAAGCCTCTTGCCTCAGGATTATGGCCCATAGTAACTTTTAAACCCCTGAACCTATTCCAGGGAATTTTGGATAGGTTTGTCCCCAAGTTATACTGTTTAAATTGATGTAAGTTATATGTATGGACAATGTAACCTCACAAAGTTGTAACAACTTATAAGTGTAACTTGTCAGCTTGGGAGGAATATGCTGGGTGTGGTTCTATTGTCCCATTGTCCCATTGTGTGTTTAAATGGTGATATCTGTCCTGTTGTCTCCACATGTGTATTGGCGATCTCCCCTTTGTCCTGAGAGATAATTGGATTGTCTTCGGTCGTCTCCCAGGCAGAGAGGAGGAAACCATGATGCATTGTGGGGATATGTTGTATCTGTTCTGTGTCGCAGTCTCCCTTCTGGTCCTCTAGGGGGCGGGAACGATTGGTTGCTGTATTTACATTGTGTGTGTTGTGAATTACTGATTGGTTGGATTTCAAAACCCTGTGGGCAGTACTATGTTTGTTTTTTTTATCAATAAAAGAGGCTGTACTTGAAGTACAGTCAGATCACTGCTGACCCTCAAGACGGAGCCTTGTCTCGTTATTGGGGGGATTCCCTGTATGCTGTTGGAGACTGATTGCCAGGAGTGCAAGCCGACTGAATGCTTTTCCTGTTCGTCTGCCGGCAGCTACTCGCGAGGTTCCAGTTTGGAGTGCTATTTTGTATCCAGTTCGGGAGGTTGGTGTTCTGCAGTAGCTGTGCCTGTCTCTCGGAAAGGGGCATATCGCCTAAACGGATTTTAACCCCTTGTCTGCTGAAACGGTCCGTTACAAAAACCATATGCACCAAGAAATTGTGACTTGCCAGTGGATTCCTGACAACGATTATTTATGGCAAACTCAGCTAACGGTACATATGATGACCACAACTCTTGGTTTTCAGACACAAAACATCTTAGATATGTCTCAAGGTTTTGGTTGGTACGCTCAGTTTGTCCATTCGACTGAGGATGGAAAGCTGAGGAAAACGACAAGTGTACCCCCAAACGGGAACAAAAAGCTTTCCAAAATTTAGAAAGCCCGATCCGAAACATCGGAAGGGACCCCGTGAAGCTTCACGATTTCACTGATGAATACCTGAGCAAGAGTCTTAGCATTAGGTAGTGCGGGTAACGCAATGAAGTGTACCATTTTGCTAAACCTGTCCACTACTACCAAAATAACTGTTTTACCCGCAGACAAAAGGTAAGTCAGTAATAAAATCCATTGACAGATGTGTCCATGGTCTATTGGGAATGACGAGTGGTAATAGAGACCCTGCAGGACGTGTATGCGAAACCTTTGCGCGCGCACAGGTAGAACAAGAAGACACAAAATCCAATACATCCTGACGCAACCTTGGCCACCAAAAACGATGAGACAATAGCTCCAAGGTTGCTTTACTACCCGGGTGCCCAGCAAGTGCCGAATTATGATGTTCCTTTAATAATTCGAAACGCAGGTTCAACGGTACAAACAATTTCTCTGAGGGGCAAGAGACCAGGGCGTCCCCCTGGGCCTCTAACACCTTCCCCTCCAGAGCAGAGTGTACCGCAGAAACAACCACTCCTCTTTGAAGAATGGGTTCCGGATCACTCACATTACCCCCTCCAGGGAAACAACGAGATAGTGCATCAGCCTTGGTATTTTTTGCCCCAGGACGATAGGTAATAACAAAGTTAAACCTGGTAAAAAATAGCGACCACCTAGCTTGTCTAGGAGTGAGACGCTTAGCTGATTCGAGGTACAGAAGATTTTTGTGGTCCGTAATCACAGTGACTGGGTGGACTTCCCCCTCTAAAAAGTGACACCATTCTTCAAACGCTAGTTTAATAGCTAGTAGTTCCCTATTGCCAATATCGTAGTTCTTTTCTGCTGCAGATAGTTTTTTAGAAAAGAAAGCACAAGGACGCCATTTGCCAGGAGACGGACCCTGAGACAGCACTGCCCCCACTCCCACCTCTGACGCATCGACTTCAACAATAAAAGGCTGAGAGACATCAGGTTGGACTAGTACAGGTGCCGAGGTATACCTCTCTTTTAGGCCTCATGCACACGACAGTTTATTTTCACGGTCCGCAAAAATGGGGTCCGTAGATCCGTGACCGTTTTTTCGTCCGTGGGTCTTCCTTGATTTTTGGAGGATCCACGGACATGAAAAAAAAGTTGTTTTGGTGTCCGCCTGGCCGTGCGGAGCCAAACGGATCCGTCCTGAATTACAATGCAAGTCAATGGGGACGGATCCGTTTGACGTTGACACAATATGGTGCCATTTCAAATGGATCCGTCCCCATTGACTTTCAATGTAAAGTCTGGAGTTCTTTTATACCATCGGATTGGAGTTTTCTCCAATCCGATGGTATATTTTAACTTGAAGCGTCCCCATCACCATGGGAACGCCTCTATGTTAGAATATACTGTCGGATATGAGCTACATCGTGAAACTCAGATCCGACAGTATATTCTAACACGGAGGCGTTCCCATGGTGATGGGGACGCTTCTAGTTAGAATACACTACAAACTTTGTACAAGACTGCCCCCTGCTGCCTGGCAGCACCCGATCTCTTACAGGGGGATATGATAGCACAATTAACCCCTTCAGGTGCGGCACCTGAAGGGGTTAATTGTACTATCATATCCCCCTGTAAGAGATCAGGGCTGCCAGGCAGCAGGGGGCAGACCCCCCCCTCCCCAGTTTGAATATCGTTGGTGGCACAGTGTGCGCCCCCATCCTCCCTCTATTGTTATAAATCGTTGGTGGCACAGTGTGCGCCCCCCATCGGCCCCCCTCCCTCTATAGCAGTAACAGCATTGGTGGCCAGTGTGCAGCCTCCCATCTCCCCCCCCCCCCCCCGATCATTGGTGGCAGCGGAGTTCCGATCGGAGTCCCAGTTTAATCGCTGGGGCTCCGATCGGTAACCATGGCAACCAGGACGCTACTGCAGTCCTGGTTGCCATGGTTACTTAGCAATAGTACAATAGTAGAAGATTCATAGTTACCTGCTTGCTGCTGCGATGTCTGTGTCCGGCCGGGAGCTCCACCTACTGGTAAGTGACAGGTCTGTGCGGCGCATTGCTAAAGAACTGTCACTTACCAGTAGGAGGAGCTCCCGGCCGGTCACAGACATCGCAGCAGCAAGCAGGTAAGTATGAATCTTCTTCTACTGTTGTACTATTGCTAAGTAACCATGGCAACCAGGGCTGCAGTAGCTTCCTGGTTGCCATGGTTACCGATCGGAGCCCCAGCGATTAAACTGGGACTCCGATCGGAACTACGCTGCCACCAATGATCGGGGGGGGGGGGAAAGGGGGAGATGGGAGGCTGCACACTGCCACGAATGTTGTTACTGCTATAGAGGGAGGGGGGCCGATGGGGGGGCGCACACTGTGCCACCAACGATTTATAACAATAGAGGGAGGAAGGGGGGGCCCGATGGGGAGGAGCTCCCGGCCGGTCACAGACATCGCAGCAGCAAGCAGGTAAGTATGAATCTTCTTCTACTGTTGTACTATTGCTAAGTAACCATGGCAACCAGGGCTGCAGTAGCTTCCTGGTTGCCATGGTTACCGATCGGAGCCCCAGCGATTAAACTGGGACTCCGATCGGAACTACGCTGCCACCAATGATCGGGGGGGGGGGGGGGGGGGAAAGGGGGAGATGGGAGGCTGCACACTGCCACGAATGTTGTTACTGCTATAGAGGGAGGGGGGCCGATGGGGGGGCGCACACTGTGCCACCAACGATTTATAACAATAGAGGGAGGAAGGGGGGGCCCGATGGCTGCCACCAATGATCGGGGGGGGGGGGGGAAAGGGGGAGATGGGAGGCTGCACACTGCCACGAATGTTGTTACTGCTATAGAGGGAGGGGGGCCGATGGGGGGGCGCACACTGTGCCACCAACGATTTATAACAATAGAGGGAGGAAGGGGGGGCCCGATGGCCCCGAATGTTGTTACTGCTATAGAGGGAGGGGGGCCGATGGGGGGGCGCACACTGTGCCACCAACGATTTATAACAATAGAGGGAGGAAGGGGGGGCCCGATGGCTGCCACCAATGATCGGGGGGGGGGGGGAAAGGGGGAGATGGGAGGCTGCACACTGCCACGAATGTTGTTACTGCTATAGAGGGAGGGGGGCCGATGGGGGGGCGCACACTGTGCCACCAACGATTTATAACAATAGAGGGAGGAAGGGGGGGCCCGATGGGAAGAGGAAGGGGTTAATTGTGCTATCATATCCCCCTGTAAGAGATCGGGTGCTGCCAGGCAGCAGTCTTGTACAAAGTTTGTAGTGTATTCTAACTAGACGCGTCCCCATCACCATGGGAACGCCTCTGTGTTAGAATACTGTCGGATATGAGTTTTCACGAAGTGAAAACTTAGATCTGAAAAACGGATCCGTCTGTATGAAAGCAACCTACGGCCACGGATGCCAATCTTGTTCTTTCACGGACCCATTGACTTGAATGGGTCCGTGAACCGTTGTCCGTCAAAAAAATAGGACAGGTCATATTTTTTTGACGGACAGGATACACGGATCACGGCCTCGGCTGCAAAACGGTGCATTTTCCGATTTTTCCACGGACCCATTAAAAGTCAATGGGTCCGCGAAAAAAGACGGAAAACGGCACAACGGCCACGGATGCACACAACGGTCGTGTGCATGAGGCCTTAGAGAGGAAAAAGCAACTTTAGCGGCGTCAGACCATTTAGAAAAATCAGTCCCCTTCCTAGTCATGTCAGTAAGGGGTTTTACAATAACTGAATAATTTTTAATGAATTTCCTATAGAAATTCGCGAAGCCCAAGAACCATTGCAGTGCTTTGAGGTTCTCAGGAAGATCCCAATCTAAAATTGCCTGGACCTTCCTAGGATCCATACGGAAACCTGAAGCAGATTAAAAATAACCTAGGAATTGTATCTCCTGAACGGCGAAGACACATTTTTCGATTTTAGCATATATTTTATACATCTGTAGGACCTGCAGTACTTGTCTGACATGCACCTCATGTGTTCTCAGATCAGACGAATAAATTTAAATATCATCTAGGTATATTACCACAAACCTGCCGATTAGATGACTAAAAATGTCATTAACGAAATGTTGAAAGACGGCAGGAGCATTGGTCAGACCGAAAGGCATAACTAGATTTTCATAATGCCCCTTAGGGGTGTTAAAAGCTGTCTTCCACTCATCCCCCTCCTTGATACGAATCAGATTGTAGGCTCCCCCTAAGATCAAGTTTGGAGAACCACCTAGCACCCGCAATCTGGTTAAACAGGTCAGGAATGAGAGGAAGAGGGTATGGGTCTCGGATGGTTATCCGGTTTAATTCGCGAAAATCTAGGCAAGGACGCAGACCCCCATCTTTCTTTTTAACGAAGAAAAACCCTGCAGCCACGGGTGAAGAAGAGGGTCTGATGTGTCCCTTAGCCAAGCTCTCGGAGATATAATCTTTCATGGCTTGTCTCTCTGGACCCGAAAGATTATATAACCTGGTCTTGGGTAATTTTGCGCCGGGAATAAGGTTAACCGGGCAATCATAAGGACGGTGAGGTGGTAACTTCTGACAACCCTTTTCAGAAAAAACGTCCTCAAAATCCGAAAAAAATATAGGTAGGGTAGTTATGGAGGCGACTAAGCAATTGCTATTTAAGCAATGTTCTCTGCAATGCTCACTCCACTCCGATATCTCCCTGGCCTGCCAATCCACCACTGGATTGTGCGCTACCAACCAGGGAAGGCCCAGCACTACCGGAGTGGGAAGCCCCTCCAGAACATAACATGAAAGCATCTCGTTATGGTGGTCCCCTACCCGAAGGTGTAAATTATGAACAATGTGGGTGAGGTTTCTCTGAGACAGAGGAGCAGAATCAATAGCGAATATGGGAATAGGTCTCTGTAGCGTACAGAGAGACAAACCCATAGTGCGGGCAAAATGGGCATCTATCAAATTTACCCCTGCTCCACTGTCTAGAAAGAAAGAAATAGTCTCCGTCTTAACACCAAAAACAATAACCGCTGGCAACACAAATTGCGATGTACGTATGGAGGAAACATATACCCCCCGGCTGACATCCTCCACACAGCCTGGGGTAAGTAGTTTTCCAACGGTCTTTTGTTTCTGAGGAAAGAAGGACAGACATTAATGAAATGACCCCTCTCCCCACAAAAAAAAAAAAAACCCACGCCTACGGCGAACCTCAGGAGGACGGACCTGACGAGTGGTTCCTCCTAGCTGCATAGGCTCGTCTAAATCCGTACAGACTAACTGCTGCTTCTGCTTGGGAGGGGTTACCAATTGCTCCGGTTTTTTCAACCTGTCCCTAAGGCGTCTATCTATTCGGATAGAAAGGGACATAACCGCATCAAGGGAAAAGGGGGTCTCATATAATGCAAGCGCATCCTTAACCCTTTCGCTCTCCTTGTAGGAGTCTCCGTAATCTTGATTCAGCCAGTGCGACTCGGTCAGGGTCGTCATATATGAGACCCAAGGCCCCGAAAAACTCATCCACTGACCGAAGAGCCTGGGAATCAGTGGGTAAAGAGAACGCCCAGGACTGCGGGTCCCCCTGCAGCAGGGAAATAACAACCCCCACCCGCTGTTCTTCATTACCAGAGGAGTAAGGGCGCAGTTTAAAATATAATTTACAGGCCCCACGGAATGTAAAAAACTTGTCCCTTCCCCCAGAAAATCTGTCAGGGAGAGGGACCTTGGGTTCCGCAACAACCTGGTTACCAGTAGCAACCGCTGGGCTTGCGGTCAGTTGTAATTGACAGGCCATGAAATTGTTTGGACAGAGCAGCAATTGGATCCATACTGGATTCTAAGTAGGTAAAAAATTATTATTAATTTTTTTTTTTAACCTACACAAAATAAGGGCCAGATATAATGTAATGACCGGCGTCACGCACAGGGAGGGAAAAGGGAAAGCCCTGCCCAAGGGAGAGGGAAAGGTGGTGACCCTTGACTCACCTTGCGGCTGGCACCTGACATCCCTAGACGGGTTCCTCACCCGTGCGGCGATCACGTGCCTAAACCCTGGCTTTCCCTAAAATGAGCCCTAGATAGTGAACGGGCCTGTGGGATCGCTAGTCCGCACCACTGACACTCAGAGGGAAACACCAGGGAGAGGACAGACAATACAGACAAACACATAAACCCAGGTGGGCGACCACAAAGGTCCAACAGGGATCCGGAGGGAAACGTTCTGGACCAACAACCAGAGAACGCAGCAACACAGCTCCAGTGGGTCAGTATAGAAGTCCAGGCAGGAAGCTCTATATCTGGCAACCAGAGAAGTGTGAGGGGAATATAAGGAGGTTGGGAGTGCAGGACAAGGAACAGCTGAGGAGAAGGAGCTACGGATCCCTGAGTG
Source organism: Bufo gargarizans (assembly GCF_014858855.1). Classification (NCBI taxonomy): domain Eukaryota; kingdom Metazoa; phylum Chordata; class Amphibia; order Anura; family Bufonidae; genus Bufo; species Bufo gargarizans. Next base: position 300,445,990 of record NC_058082.1, on the reverse strand, counting down.
AGCCAAAAAGGGTTGCAAAGCAAACCCAGAAAGCTACCAAAAGGAAACAGCCCTATCTTACATAGAGCGCGCAGCCAACCGCTGTGACTTCCTGACCCCGGGTATAACGGAGTCAGGCGTGGTTCTTGACACCCTCGTGACAGATAATGATGAGTCATAAATATTCATGAGCTCTGACTCTCCCCGCCTACCTGCTGCTGATTGACAGTTTTTTTTTTTCCATATGAATCAGCAGCAGGTGGGCAGGGGAGTGGCTATAGCTCTGAATTAAAAAAAAAAAAAAAAAAAACGCTGGACACAATTTTTCCCGATGTCCCAATAATTTCGGGGCAGCCTGGGGGATTAAGTTGGGAGTCTCTGCCTTTATATACAGACAGAGCACAGGTGTAGCCTGTTGTGCTCTCGCACACCTTATATAATTTTACCCCATATCTGGCACGCTTGGAGGGAATAAACTGACGGAAGGAAAGGCGGCCTTTAAAACTAAAAAGGGATTCATCGGCGGATAGATTTTTATCAGGGGCATATAATTTTAAGAATAAATCCATAAAGGAGGGAAATAAGGGGTCTCAATTTTTTTAGGCAGTCGTAGGCTGGGGGAAAAAAAAAATGCATAAACCGCATTAGGGCTTCATAGCAGTTTCGAGACATAACTGCTGTAAACACAGGGGGTGAGTGGACAGTACTCGCAGCCCAATTGGATCGGACAGATGGCTTTTTTTATTTTTACAATGCCCATGTCCAGGGCAAGCCCCAAAATCTTTTGCATTTCAGGGACACTTGTGGGGGTCCACCGTTTTAGATAAATAGATGTGGGCTTTTGTACAACAAATTGTGCGGCGTACACATTAGTTTGCTGGGTGGTGAATGTGATGAGGTGGCGACTTCTACCACAATAGAGCTATGGGGTCTGGGGATGAAAGCGGAACCAGAGTCCCTGCTGTTGGAAAATATTTCCGCCTCTGAAGCGGTGCCAGTTTCAGAGTTTTCAGAGCATAGAAATTCATATGCCTGCTCCGCACTGTATAATCTTCGAGCCATTTTTATTTTTTTTTTACTAAAAAGCTCAGAAAGAAAAAAATAAATTATATATAATTTATTTATTTATTAAGGGATCGCCTCTTATTTGGGGGTCATTCTCACAGATACGACTTTAGGACACCAGGTTTCAGGTCCAAACCGTGCATTTATTGTGCACACTCCAACCAATACAGGTTATCATGAAGTCGCAGCTTCACCTAACACATGTGACATCCACATAAAATAATAAACACTTGCCCGGCTAGGCTCTAACTAACACAGAGTTTCCTGACTCACCTAAGTCCTTGTTCACACCCTGTGAACACATGCGGCTTTCTCAGCCAATGTCCCACAGCCTCCAGAGCACAGTACGCCCACTGCCTCCAGTCCAGCGTCTCAGCACATAGGGGGAATAGTGGTCTGTCAGCCCTCCTGGCTTGGACCACACAGAGCCTCCAGGCCTCCATCCACAGGCAACACACTCCCCCCTTGCTGACACCCTGGGAGGTGCTTTGTGCCAGCCTGATTACTTCCAGCTGGTCTCACCTGTGGTGGAATAGGGGTGTGGACCGAACTATCCACCTCTTCCTTGCCTCTAACCTGAGTGAGACCTGTCACTGTCTCACAATATATATATACAGACGTGGACAAAATTGTTGGTACCCTTTGGTCAATGAAAGAAAAAGTCACAATGGTCACAGAAATAACTTTAATCTGACAAAAGTAATAATAAATTAAAATTCTATAAATGTTAACCAATGAAAGTCAGACATTGTTTTTCAACCATGCTTCAACAGAATTATGTAAAAAAATAAACTCATGAAACAGGCATGGACAAAAATGATGGTACCCCTAACTTAATATTTTGTTGCGCAACCTTTTGAGGCAATCACTGCAATCAAACGCTTCCTGTAACTGTCAATGAGACATCTGCACCTCTCAGCAGGTATTTTGGCCCACTCCTCATGAGCAAACTGCTCCAGTTGTGTCCGGTTTGAAGGGTGCCTTTTCCAGACTGCATGTTTCAGCTCCTTCCAAAGATGCTCAATAGGATTGAGGTCAGGGCTCATAGAAGGCCACTTTAGAATAGTCCAATTTTTTCCTCTTAGCCATTCTTGGGTGTTTTTAGCGGTGTGTTTTGGGTCATTGTCCTGTTGCAAGACCCATGACCTGCGACTGAGACCAAGCTTTCTGACACTGGCTAGTACATTTCTCTCTAGAATTCCTTGATAGTCTTGAGATTTCATTGTACCCTGCACAGATTCAAGACACCCTGTGCCAGACGCAGCAAAGCAGCCCCAGAACATAACAGAGCCTCCTCCATGTTTCACAGTAGGGACAGTGTTCTTTTCTTGATATGCTTCATTTTTTCGTCTGTGAACATACAGCTGATGTGCCTTGGCAAAAACTTCGATTTTTGTCTCATCTGTCCACAGGACATTCTCCCAGAAGCTTTGTGGCTTGTCAACATGTAGTTTGGCATATTCCAGTCTTGCTTTTTTATGATTCGTTTTCAACAATGGTGTCCTCCTTGGTCGTCTCCCATGTAGTCCACTTTGGCTCAAACAACGACGGATGGTGCGATCTGACACTGATGTTCCTTGAGCATGAAGTTCACCTTGAATCTCTTTAGAAGTCTTTCTAGGCTCTTTTGTTACCATTCGGATTATCCGTCTCTTAGATTTGTCATCAATTTTCCTCCTGCGGCCACGTCCAGGGAGGTTGGCTACAGTCCCATGGATCTTAAACTTATGAATAATATGTGCAACTGTACTCACAGGAACATCTAGTTGCTTGGAGATGGTCTTATAGCCTTTACCTTTAACATGCTTGTCTATAATTTTCTTTCTGATCTCTTGAGACAGCTCTTTCCTTTGCTTCCTCTGGTCCATGTCGAGTGTGGTACACACCATATCACCAAACAACACAGTGATTACCTGGAGCCATATATATAGGCCCAATGGCTGATTACAAGGTTGTAGACACCTGTGATGCTAATTAGTGGACACACCTTGAATTAACATGTCCCTTTGGTCACATTATGTTCTGTGTTTTCTAGGGGTACCATCATTTTTGTCCATGCCTGTTTCATGAGTTTATTTTTTTACATAATTCTGTTGAAGCATGGTTGAAAAACAATGTCTGACTTTCATTGGTTAACATTTATAGAATTTTAATTTATTATTACTTTTGTCAGATTAAAGTTATTTCTGTGACCATTGTGACTTTTTCTTTCATTGACCAAAGGGTACCAACAATTTTGTCCACGTCTGTATATATATATATATATATATATATATATCTCCCACCCTAAAAATTAAAAGTAAATGTTCACTAGCATCAGTAGCGGTGCGTCCACTGACCGACAATTATGGACAGACCCTAAGGCCCCTTGCACACGAGCAAGTTTTCCACGCGGGTGCAATGCGTGACGTGAACGCATAGCACCCGCACTGAATCCTGACCCATTCATTTCAATAGGTCTGTGTAGATGAGCGATTTTTTTCAAGCATCAGTTCAGCATTTTCTATATTCTGCATTTTTCACGCACCCCTAGCCCCATAGAAGTGAATGGGGCTTCAGTGAAAAACGTATTGCATCTGCACGCAAGTGCGGATGCAATGCGTTTTTCACTGATGGTTGCTAAGAGATGTTGTATGTAAACCTTCAGGTTTTTTTTATCACGCGCGTAAAAAATGCATCACATTGCATTCACGCAGAAAAAACTGAACGCAATCGCAGACAAAACTGACTGAATTTGCTTGCAAAATGGTGCGAGTTTCACTTAAAGCACCCAGAACGCCTCCGGAGCCAATCTGTCGCGCTCGTGTGAAAGAGGCCTAACAGATGCCCACTGACCGACTAACAAATGGACAGTGACAGATGCCCCCTGACCGACAGTGACAGATGGACAGTGACAGATGCCCCCTGACCGCCAGTTAAAGGTGGACAGTGACAGATGCCCACTGACCTTCAGTGACAGACGGACACAGGGTCCCTAATGAAAGTAACTGACCGTTCCTAATATACGCCTAATGACGGATGCCCACTGACCGCCAGTTACGGATGGACAGTTTATAAATAGATTTTTCTCTATTCCACAGTAAATCGCACAGCCAGGACAGAAGTCTGATCTCTCTCTCCTCACAGAACAACTGCACTGAGGGGAGAAAGAAGCACAGCTCATGTCCTGGCTGTGTTAGTAAATATAATGGATGTGATCTCCAAGATAGGGTTATCATGGAGACCACATGATCAGGGACCAATAGATGGTCCCTGATCATGGTTACTGTGCTGAAGGCAGATCTTCAGCACAGTAACCAGTGTGCATGTCTGCACCATTTGGTTTGTTTGTTTTATTTTATTGGTAGGGGCTCCTGCCCTTTATTAAACTTTTTAAAAACCTAATTAGGGGCCATATTGCCCTGATCGGGGTGCTGGGGGACCCGATCGGGGCTTTCCTTGTATACACTCTCTCCTCTTCTGAGGAGAGAGAACTATTACGGAGGCGGCGGTAGCCGGCATATAGTTGCGCATGCGCCGGGCCACCGCCATCTTTGTTGAGGTACTGGGGGGTGGGGTGAGGATCGGGACCCAGCTTTCCCTTATGAGGAAGCTGGGGGACCCTATCCTTGCACCGGAGACTTTCTCCCTCCTCTCTTACATGAGAGGAGGGAGAAAGTTTACTGCCGGCAGCTCCACTGCTGGCATTTTTGGCGATCGCGTGATTAGAGACCGCTTGTCACAGTCTCTGATCACTGCCCACAGCTATCTCTGGTAGCTGCGGGCAGGGAGCTCCTGCACTTTTTTGTAGCGCTAGCCTTTTCCGCCGTAAAAAGACAGCGCTCCAGCCCAAGGCCCCTTAGTGAACGCCGTAAAAACACGTATGAGTGGTCACTAAGGGATTCAATGATTTATAATGGCTTGTTTAGTTTAGGGGGCAACCAGGGGTGTATCTATCACGAGGCAAACAAGGCATTTGCCTAGGGCGGCACTTGCCAATGGGGCGGCAAAATGCCTTGTTTGCTTAGTGATAGTTACACAATATGCTAAAATGTATCTTTAAGAGATATCTTTGACCTAGTTACAATCCTCCTCTTTCCAAACAACCTAAAGTGAACAGTGCACATCACTTCTATTAAACAGGACAACCTCCCCCATCATCCCCCTGCACACAGAGAATCTCCCCGCTACTACTGTCCCCGCAGCCTATTCGAAATGTAGACGAAACGCGATACCGCAGCTGGACTCAGACAGCAAGCTCCTCCCACTTCCCATCTGTTCCCGTGACCTCCCTCCCTCTGTTCCCTAGCCTATGAGAGCAGCATCTTTGATTACGCTCCACCTTCTCACCCCTGGGGATGACGTACGGGAGTCAGTGATGTGGAGCTTTTCCGTAGTGATAGGAGCTGCGGTCGGCACCTCCAGCCCTATGACTTGTGACTATGAGCAGGTATGTGGTGGCAACAGGGCTGCTCCTCTGCCTTTCTAGTTCAGAACCGCTGAGCAGATAACCGTCTGGTGTAAATGCCGGCATTCATTCCCTTATTGGAGCACATAAAGACATCCCTCCCTGGCATTGTCCCTGTCACTTTTCTGAATTGTAAGCCCCATTTTCAGTGTAATCAGGTCACAGATGTGACATCACTATGTTGATAATTTGATTGCCTCTAACGATTTTTACCTTGCCCCGCCACTTGGAATCCATTAAGCTGCCCACTGTCTGTACACCGTACCGCTAACCTCTGACAGTACGCGGGACAGCGGGGCTTCAGTTGTAGGATGAGTCCAAGTGTCAAAGTTAAAGAAGTTTTTAGATAATTTTTTTTTATAATGAAGAGTTCCTCTACTTGCTAGTCTACTGTCTTGAAATTTGTCGCCAAATTTAAATGGGTTGTCCAGTTTTCCTCTTCAGTTAATTGCTTACAGGGTTTCTGCAGTTTGTTTAAACTGATGATCTATCCTCTGGATAGATCATCAGCATCTGATCGGCGGGGGTCGGACCCCCGCCGATCAGATGCTGATGATCTATCCAGAGGATAGATCATCAGTTTAAACAAACTGCAGAACCTCCTTTAAGTATAATATGCGTGCGCTATAATACACGTGAGGTGTCTGCCACTCTGCTTCTATGAAAAACCACATTGGTGTTCCATAATTATCAGGAGAACAGAAGGAAGGGGGGCAATCAGATTGCTGTTTACAGCCCCCGACTTTCCTGGACGTGTGACTGGCAAAGCTAAAGAACGAAAAACTAAATCTTGTCTCCCTCACTTCCATATCATTACAGAAGTAGCCACATTCACTATACTGTACAGGCCTTTAGTAGGAACCTGAGCGACAACCCCTGTTGTTGGCTGAAACAGCTCTCCCAGAAAGCATAAAAGAGCAATTTGAATTGCCCATCACTTTAGACTTGGGTGTTCAATCAGCCAGCAGCTATTACTCCAGTCTCCACCTGTACACATGCACACTCAGCTTGGCCAGGCATGCTTGTGTTTTTAATGGGGAGTGCGAAATTAGCTGCCATATCCTTCTAGCAGTGGCTTAAAACAAATGCTCAGACATGTTGAAATCTAGTGTGCTTGATCATATCTCCTTGGTGTCTGTGGAGAGTTTGGACTCCTGCTGAAATTCATGGGTTTCAGAAACTGTCATCGGGCAGCATTAAGGTAGGTCCGCACGGATGAGAAATGCTTGCTGCTGAATACAGTGGCAGGTAGGTGGATCTGATTTACAGATCTCATCCACCTGTAATATTTTCCACATGGAAGTAATCCTGCTGATTTTAAATCTTCACCCTAAAGGGCCCTTAACACGGGCGGAGAATCCCAAAGATAATCGCTAATGAGCGTTCACAGGAACGCTCGTTAGCGATGATCTGGCGGTGTAAATATACTGGCGATTACCTAATGATTCCAATCGTCTGTCATTTACCGTCAGCAGATCGTGCTGTGTAAACAATGAGTCAGTATGGGGAAGAGCGATGGCATTAGTGATCGCTCCTCCCTATACTGTGGAGGAGATGGCTGTATGTAATAGCAGTGGTCTTCTCCACTGACGAGCAGGCAATGGCCAGGAAGTAACGCTTCCCTCCCGACAAGCTGCTTGTAAAGGGACCTTATAGGAGCTTTAAATCAGAGAAGAAGGACTGATATGCATTGGTGATCCTTTGTTAGGGAAGTATGCATTGATAATATTTGGCCAGCACGTCGAGGGTTAACACACTTGGGCTGCATCCACACGACAGTGAAAAATGTCCGTCAGAACCAACTAAAAAAATGTCAGTTTTCAGAACCAACTAAAGTCTATGGGACTATTCACAGGGCCGTTTTCTAACGGTCTGTGAATAGCGGCCGTCAAAAAATAGGATATGTCCTATTTTTGGCTGTTTTCGTGGCCAGACAGATCCCATTGGAATCAATGGGCCTGTTTTTAGATAGGTATGTAAGTAAGCCTTAGTTGTATGAATGACACAAATTGTGTATGCATGTCCAGTAACAGCTGTTAAAGCCTTGGTGCTGTTACTGCTCATGTGGACTGACCACATGCTAATTCAAACAATTTGAGTGTCTGTGATCAATATAGTATAGTTGACCTGGATGACTGATCCTTGTAAAATGGTTGAATTTACACTTTATATTATTATATGTAAAGATTCTCTTAAAATAATAGATGCAACATTTGGTACAGAAAACACAAAATATTGGCCTTTGTTATTCACTTTTAAATACAGAAAGGAAGATGTGAAGCTCTAACAGGAAAGGGTGGAGCCTAAAGATGAAGGGGTGGGGTTTACAGAGGAAGGGGTTTGGCCTTGACAGGAAGGGGTGGGTCAAATTTATATTAGGGGGTGCCCGAGTTTAGTCTCGCCTAGGGCAGCACAAAACCAAGATACACCACTGGGGGCAACCAGTAGTGAAATTAACATGGCTGCTGTCACATTAGGCCCCTTTACACTGCTCAATTCCTTCCCAACAATCGCCTTCTCGTCAGTGAAGAAGACTACTGCATTTACATGCAGTGATCCCCTCCACAGTATCACTCATGCCCATAGAGAATCATTTGCTGGCAGCAGAGTGATGTTTAAACAGCATTATCTCCTGCCGGCAAATGATGATTTAGGCGACTGCATGAAAGATCCATTTCCCTGCTGAACGAGTGTGACACACCTCCCCCACAGCAGTGTGTGTCTGGTTTCATTCCTACACTTCACATCCATACCTAAACTTTGGGGTTGGCCAGTTCGCTATATTGATGACCTATGCTCAGGACAGTATTTAAGTAGTAGTTGACGGCAGCATTTTCGTCCAAAGGTTCTTTATTAATAGTTAATCCATCAAAACATGTACAAAAGGTGCACAAACAGCAGCAACGTTTCGACTAACACCGTAGTCTTTGTCAAGCCTAGTATGAAGTGTTATCCCAAAATATTTATAGGGCCTCTAATGCCACCCACAATCACATTACACCAATCGCATCAAGTGATTATCAATAACCCAGCCCAGGCTTGAAAATCCACCAATATAACATCACCAAATTACATTGCTTGTAGTGATTTACATAAAATCAAGTATAATATGCAGAGCGTTCAGCGGTGGACTCCTCACCTCATGCACTTTTATCTTGCTTGGCGTCTCATGTTCATTGCCCATGCGCAAACGCGCTCAATACATCCACATGGTGTTTCCTCAAATCACGTGATCAACCTCCGGTCACATGACCAGTAAACACTACCTCCATTGGTTAATCAAATTCAATACTTCTAGCCTGTCTGTGACCCCTCCCCTTTTTGTGATGTTATACATCATGTGATCAGCTCCCGATCACATGATCACAACCCGCAGTTCCTGCTGAAATCCTCATGCTTACCAACTCAGGTGACCTCACGTTGTCATGGGGATCATCAACAATCATGACTCTTAATCATATAGGTCACGGACTCTCCACTATGCAGTGCTCTAAATTCTCAAACAAATATAGAGGAATATAATCATGAAGATAACTGTAGCCTATATAATATGCTGATTTTGCAGATCGCCAACCATATATCTTCATGCATGATAAGGGTCCAGCGCCGAACACTCTCCACCTATATGAACAAAACACATGGGAGGTGACAGGGACATGATTTTAAGGAAGATAGAATTAAAATGGATTTTTACTTTGAGATCACTGCAACCGTATGGATTGAACATAGAGTTTAATGTAAGTGGCATTGAATAATGTACCTTCGTCAATAGGATTTTCTAGGTGATTAGTATGTAAACTGTTTTTAAATTGATTTTTATTAATTTCCCATATAGGTGGAGAGTGTTCGTCAGGACGAAGCCTTCAGGGTGAAACGTGCGTCGAGGTTGTGCGCGTAGGGCTCTATACCTCTACTGCTTTAAAGGGACACTGACAGGCCCAATTAGCATATTTAGGTATATATACGCGAGTACAGGTCTTCTAAAGTCTATTAAAATCATCTAAGTATCCCCCCTGTCCACCTTATAAATACCGAAATATAAAGTTTTATAACCTGCTTGTCCGGTCACCAATCTGCCCAAGGGGCGGCGTTTCATGTCAAAATGCGCCCAGCCAGCCGCTCCCAACTGCCGTTCTGAAGCCCCGCCCAGCTCATCAATATTCACTTCGCTGGGCGGCGGCTACAACTCTCCCGACTCACGATCCTGCGCATGGCCCATTCAATCCTCTGGGCACGTCCTCCGTCCAATCTTCAGCGCATGCGCCCAGCCGGGGTCACATCGCGCCTGCGTACAGAGCGCTGCAGCCTCTGCTTTATGCGCATGCGCCGAGCACTTGAGTCGGGGGAGTTGTAGCCGCCACCCAGCAAAGTGAATATTGATGAGCTGGGCGGGGCTTCAGAACGGCAGTTGGGAGCGGCTGGCTGGGCGCATTTTGACATGAAACGCCGCCCCTTGGGAAGATAAGCAGGTTATAAAACTTTATATTTCGGTATTTATAAGGTGGACAGGGGGGATACTTAGATGATTTTAATAGACTTTAGAAGACCTGTACTGACATATATACCCCTAAATATGCTAATTGGGCCTGTCAGTGTCCTTTTAACCATGTCCCAGGGTATGTTCATTGTATGACTGGATTTTGGATATACCAATTTATGCCATAGTGTCTATACCTACCTTGGTTTTTCCTTTGAGGTTGGTGTCTTTCTATTTTCCAACATAACATTTGCACTCTATGGTATATCCCTGGTCTATGTATGGTCAGTATATTTTGTTTCTTGCATCAAACCTATATTGTCTGTTTTTTGCAAGAATCATTTATTTTGACTCCTTATTTGGTAGTCTTGATTTATCTTTTTTTGTTCAGTAGAGACGTATTGCACTCTCTGTTCAGTATGATTCTCTGTACCATCCATGATTCATATAGGAATTTTAATATAGCTATATGTTTGGCATTATTATATCATATTGCGGGGCATATGGTGGACGTGGCTATTCAGTGAAGTTTTGCCCCTCGCTTTTCTTTGTATCTTTTTCCAACATGCCTTCTTTTTCTCCTGATCTTTATATATGTATTACTTAAAGGGTTTCTACCACTTAGGTGTCACATATTTAGCTGTCAGACACTAGCGATCCGCTAGTGTCTGCTCTGGCCAACCATCCTAATATAATTGCTTTTGGGGCGGTGGTTTGGCTAAAAAAAACTACTTTTATTAATATGCTAATGAGCCTCTAGGTGCTATGGGGGCGTCATTAGCACCTAGAGGCTCCGTCTACCTTCAGGAACTGCCGCCGCCCAGCGCGTCCCTCCAGCCCGCCCATCTCCTCCTGAATGCGATCGTATGTATTCTGCGCATGCGCAGTGAATGTCTGACAGCTTCCTTGCTCAGACATCTCCATTGCGCCTGCGCGATGACGCCATAGTGCTCCGAGGAACAGGCGCAGTGGAGATGTCTGAGCAGGGAAGCTGTCAGACATTCACTGCGCATGCGCAGAATACAGGCGCTCACAAGGAGGATCGCATTCAGGAAGAGATGGGCGGGCTGGAGGGACGCGCTGGGCGGCGGCAGTTTCTGAAGGTAGACGGAGCCTCTAGGTGCTAATGACGACCCCATAGCACCTAGAGGCTCATTAGCATATTAATAAAAGTAGTTTTTTTAGCCAAACCACCGCCCCAAAAGCAATTATATTAGGATGGTTGGCCAGAGCAGACACTAGCGGATCGCTAGTGTCTGACAGCTAAATATGTGACACCTAAGTGGTAGAAACCCTTTAATAAAGTTATTTTATTGACATATGGTTCCACCGGTTGTTTCTGTTATGATATTAGGAATCAGTCAATGACAGCACCGCTTGTAGCCTGACCTCCTCTTGGCATCCTGATGTCCTTGCCCTGGTGCTCAGCCTCTGGTCTGTTCCCCTCCTCATTCCTCGTTTGCACTATGCATATTAGTTTTGGCGCATGTGCAGTGCAAACTTCGGGGAGAAATCACATACAGTATTTTTTTCTGCCAGACACTACCAATGGCAGAAAAAAACAACTGGTTTTGGCCTCATGCACACGACCGTTGTTCTGGTCCGCATCCAAGCCGCAGTTTTTGCGGCTCCGGACCCATTCACTTCAATTTGCTCAAGTTGCTCCATTCCGTGGTCCGCAAAAAAAATATAACCTGTCCTATTCTTGTCCGCGCTTTGCGGAAAAGAATAGACAGTTATATTAAAGGCTGTCCGTGCCGTTCCGCAAATTGCTGTATTCTCTTGTATGACCAGGCAGGGTGCTGAAGGTAGCGCTGTATTCTCTTGTATGACCAGGCAGGGTGCTGAAGGTAACGCTGGCTTCTAGCGCTGTATTCTCTTGTATGACCAGGCAGGGTGCTGAAGGTAACGCTGGCTTCTAGCGCTGTATTCTCTTGTATGACCAGGCAGGGTGCTGAAGGTAGCGCTGTATTCTCTTGTATGACCAGGCAGGGTGCTGAAGGTAGCTCTGTATTCTCTTGTATGACCAGGCAGGGTGCTGAAGGTAGGGCTGGCTTCTAGCGCTGTATTCTCCTGTATGACCAGTCAGGGTGCTAAAAGTTTGTCTGGTGTCACGGTGGGGAGTGGGGGAAACTCCCACCGCTCAATATGGGGAATTGGGGAAAGCAACTAGGCCTGAATACCAGGATAAGGGAGCAGGACACCTCTTATGCATCCCTAAATACAATCCCTGACCTCCTGACTGTATGAGCCAACCCTGATGGTGGGAGGGCTCATACCCGGAACCTCAGGCCCTACTAACCCTCGAGATCCCTTATAATAATGTCAGGGCTAGGAGACGACCGGTTCATCCACGACACGGATGAACCGGAGTCTCACACAAGCCTAGCAACTAGGAAGGAGAAGACAGCAAGCAAAACACATAGCAGCAGGTAAGAGCCCAGTGCAAAAGGACATGCACTGGAACAACAGCACTAAAGCTACTTTCACACTCGCATTTTGGCTTTCCGTTTGTGAGATCCGTTCAGGACTCTCACAAGCGGTCCAAAACAGATCAGTTTTGCCCTAATGCATTCTGAATGGAAAGGGATCCGCTCAGAATGCATCAGTTTGCCTCCGATCAGTCTCCATTCCGCTCTGGAGGCGGACACCAGAACGCTGCTTGCAGCCTTTTGCTGTCCACTTGACGAAATTGAGCCAAACAGATCCGTCCTGGCACACAATGTAAGTCAATGGGGATGGATCCGTTTTCACTGACACAATCGGGCACAATAGAAAACGGATCAGTCCCCCATTGACTTTCAATGGAGTTCATGACGGATCCATCTTGGCTATGTTACAGATAATACAAACGGATCCGTTCATGACGGATGCATGTGGTTGTATTATTGTAACGGATCCGTTTTTGCAGATCCATGACGGATCCACCCAAAACGAGAGTGTGAAAGTAGCCTTACCTGCCACAACGACTGGGTGGATGAACTACTGCTTGCTGATGTGTGGTTCCCCCTCCGAAGAACCCCTGGGACACCCTCACCGGAGGTACAGACAAACGGGGGGATGTCTAGCAACCATGCCGGGCATTATACCAGACATAGAACACCAAACTAGACATGACAACAAATCCCCAAAATAAACCCACACCAAACATAACAACAGGTAAGGTAGGAAACAAGGAGGAAAACCTAGGGAGACAGCGCTAAAGACCTTGATGTTCCACAAGGCGGCTGTTACTGACAGGTGACTCATACAAAGGCAAACAACTGTCCTCCTACTCACAACTCCAACATAAGAAGAGCCACACCCAGCTCCACCTTGCACACACCTTAACCCCGTACACACCAAAATGGGAAGGAACACCAGACTAAGGGTCCATTCACACGTCCGTTGTTTGTTTCCTGATCTGTTCCGTTTTTTGCTGAACAGATCTGGACCCATTCATTTTCAATGGGTCCTGAAAAAAAACGGACAGCACAATGTCAGATTTTTTTTCAGGACCCATTGAAAATGAATGGGTCCAGATCTGTTCAGCAAAAAACGGAACAGATCGGGAATGAAACAACGGACGTGTGAATAGACCCTAAGGCCTCTTTTACACGAGCGTGACGGATTAGGTCCGGGTGCGTTCAGTGAAAATCGCACTATTTTGCAAGCAAGTTCAGTCAGTTTTGTCTGCGATTGTGTTGAGTTGTTCAGTTTTTTCCGCGCGGGTGCAATGCGTTTTTCACGCGCGTGATAAAAAACTGAAGGTTTACAAACAATATCTCTTAGCACCCATCAGTGAAAAACGCATCGCACCCGCACTTGCTTGCGGATGCAATGCGTTTTTCACGCAGCCCCATTCACTTCTATGGAGCCAGGGCTGCGTGAAAAACGCAGAATATAGAACATGCAGCGATTTTCACGCAACGCAGAACTGATGCATGAAAAACAACGCTCATGTACACAGCCCCATTGAAATGAATGGGTCAGGATTCAGTGCGGGTGCAATGCGGTCACGCCACGCATTGCAACCGCGCGGAAAACTCGCTCATGTGAAAGGGGCCTAAAGGGGGGAAGTGACCACACATGCTAAAACAACACATTGCCACCGGCAACAAGCATACATGGCACAAGTGTCACGGTCCAAAATGCAGAACATTTTGGACCGTCCGTAATTTGGGTCCGCATTCGCTCTGCAATTTGCGGACCCATTCACTTTCAATGGGGCTGAAATGGATGCGAATCCGCATTTCCGGGATACGCAGAAAAGGCATTTTCTATTATAGTCTCTGTGATGTGCGGTCCGCAAATTGCGATCGCACATTGCAGGTGTCCGTGTTTTGTGGATCCACAATTTGCGCAACCGCAAAACACGGATTCACACGTCCGTAAGTGTTTTGCGGATCCGCAAATTGCTGACCGCTCATCACAGACACTATAAGGCTCCATTCACACATCTGCAATTCCATTCCACGGAACGGAATTGCGGACCCATACATTTCTATGGGGCCGCACGCGATCAGGAATTGCGGACCCGCACTTCTGGGACCGCAATTCCGATCCTGAAAAAATTAGAACATGTACTATTCTTGTCCGCAATAGTGGACAAGAATAGGCATATTCTCTTAGTGCCGGCAATGTGCGGTCCGCAAAATGCGGAACGCACATTGCCGCTGTGTTTTGCGGATCCACAAAACACACACAGATGTGTGAATGGACCCCAAATAGAAAATGCCTTTTCTGGTCTGCAGTTGCGGAACGAATGCGGACCCAAATTACGGATGTTTGAATCTGAGGTGTGCTGAAGGGGGTCCTATGTACTTTGGTCTATTCACACGTCCGTTTTTTCTTTCCTGATCTGTTCCGTTTTTTGCTGAACAGATCTGGACCAGATCTGGACCCATTCATTTTCAATGGGTCCTGAAAAAAAATCAGACATTGTGCTGTCCGTTTTTTTTCAGGACCCATTGAAAATGAATGGGTCCAGATCTGGTCCAGATCTGTTCAGCAAAAAACGGAACAGATCAGGAAAGAAAAAACGGACGTGTGAATAGAAGGATGCCTTCCTGGCCCGCACTAGAGCTGTGTCAGTGTGCACGCCGCAGTAAACCCCACCACACCGCCATGTGCACACTATCTGCAAGAAATTCACAACCCAACCGCCACCCACGTGCGCGCCAACACCTCCCCCTCATTAATAATGAATACGGCCTCTCATTGGACAGACAGTTACTGGGAGGGAGGAGTCGGAACGATAGCGACCAAAGTCACAAACACGCTGCCGCCTGGGCTAGAACCCCTCTGATTGGCCACATGAGAGCGCTTGGTGCAATCTGATTGGCTGGGTGAGAGCGCCCTTACACCGGCGGAGGGGTGGCTCTGTGATGGGCCGTAGGAGGAGTCTACAGGCGGGGCGGACTCGTGATTGGCAGCGGTAAGGATGCGGTTAATGTGCCTTACAGCGTATTTAGGTTGGAGATAAGTGGCGGCGGTTTGCTGGAGTCGGTGGAGTTGTGGCGGCAGTGTGCAGGGTCAGTACGGGGCACTTCGGAAGTTGGCGGCGCTGGCTGATGCACGAGGTGACGCAGTTGCTGCTCGGTGGCGGGTCTCCGCAGGGCACTCCTGTGGGGGCACCTCTGGAGGGGGGCAACACTATGGCAGCCTTCTGTCAGTTCCTGGTTGCCCTCCAGCACGGTCTGCTGGGGTTGTGACGCTCAGTAATGGAGCGTGTGTATAGACACGGCATAGGACGACATGCTTGTAGGAGCCCAGCCTACTGAAGCCATGGTGGCGGCTGCCATTCTGCAGGGAGGGAGGGGACACTCATGTGAATGGTGGTTGTCATCCTGTGACCGCACCATTAAGGGGAGTGTGCACCAAGTTTGGGGCCTTTGTCAGGCGTGGAGTGGCTTGGAGCAGGGTAAGTATGATCCTTCCTCTAGTGGATAATGGCTGCTGTTATCCACAGGGGAAACACTAAGGCCTCGTTCACACTTCAGTGTTTGGTCAGTGATTTGTGAGTCAAAACCAGGTGCAACTCTAAACACTGAACAGGAGCAGATCTTTCCCTTCTACCTCATGTCTGTGGAGGCTCCACTTCTGGTTTTGGCTCACAAATCACTGATGGAAATCACTGACCAAACACTGAAGTGTGAACGAGGCCTAAAAGTGGCCGTGTCTTGTAGTTGGATCCAAACTGATGGACCGCAGGGCAAGCACAAGTAGCCGTGGGCCAGCAATACCATATTGTGGCACGTTATACCACCTCAAGAGCCAAATACCGCAGTCCATCACAAAATATGTCCCCCCAAATCTTCCACAGGCTGGCATGGATGAAGGCCCAGGTGGCCCCCTGGGCATCAGCCCACTGGGATACTTCCCTGTAAGGTCTGTGGCCAATCTGCTGTGCCTGTGCTATGGCAAATGATGGCTTTAGCAGTGATGTGGACAGCGGGGCAGATACAGGGGACTGGGGCAACTTGCTCCGCATCCCATGATGGAAAGTAAAAGCTGTGGTTTGCTGTCCGGTATGGGAACGGAATGCATTTTGGAGGCTTCCGTTCTGTACATTTTCTCCCCATTGACACTTAATGGGACAAAACGGAAGTGTTTTTCCTGGTATTGAGCCCCTATGATCTGAATACTGGAAAATATTAATGCTAGTGTGATAGTAGGCTAAGCTGGTTTACACACTAGAGGTAGGTCTGCCAAACCTGAATTTGGAGGCATTGGCTGTCTAATGTTTAGTGGGGCTCCTGGGGGGGAAAGGGCCAGGCGTATTGGGTTTCAGCATGCTGTAACCTTTTGTTCTTTTGGTTAAAGCGGCTGTCACTTTAGCGAGCAGCATTTATTAGGCTACTTCCACACTAGTGTTGAAGTTTTCCGGTATTGAGATTTGTCATAGGGCTTAATACCGGGGAAAATGCTTGTTTTGTCCCCATTCCTTGTCGATGGGGATATAACTGAACAGAATGCTCCAAAATGCGTTCCGTTTAGTTGCGTTCCCAGACTGGAGAGCAAACCGGAACATGTTGTAGTTTGCTTTCCGTCCTGGGATACGGAGCAAGACTGATCCGTTCTGACTCTCAATGCAAGTCAAGGAGGACAGATCCGCTTTCTCTGACACAATAGAAAACTGATCCATCCTTAATTGACTTTCAATGGTGTTCAAAACGGATCCGTCTTGGCTATGTTAAAGATAATACATCCGGATCCATTCTGAACGGATGCAGATGATTGTATTATTGGTAATGGCAGAGTGCTGAACCCTGCCGGATCCAGTAAAAACTAGTGTGAAAGTTAATACAATGCACTTACTAATGTATTGTCCATACTGCTTCCTTAACGGTCTGAATTAATTTTTCCATTACATTATATACTGCTTGTGTCCCTGCAATGAATCCAGCCAGCAAAGGTGGCCATATGGACAATCGCAATCAATACATTAGTAAGTGCCTTGTAGTAACTTTCGCTACATGACAAATGCTATTGGCTGAAGGGACACAACCCCTTTAAGCTGCTGCAAGTGTTTGGTAACCATGCCTGGCCTTGCATGTGTGTGAACGCTGTCCTACTCCTCGTGTATGGCTGGCGTCACTGCCTGCTGGAGAGCAGCCTCGTGTGACTAAAGAGCTGTGCCCTCCCCCACCCAACTACCACTAGGGAAAGGCTGTTGGTTGGAGGAGCAGTTGCTCTTGAATATGCATGACTCTTCTCCAGCAGGCGCTGAAAAGGTTAAACCATGAGTTCTCCACCACGTGACCTTAGCAGGTAGGTGACAGACTGCAGAGATCAGCATGCCGGTCAGGCTTTATTGGCTGCAGTGTGGTGTAGGAGCCTTTAGCTTATACTGAACCAGAGTGAGCGCTCAGTAACTTCTGATGGGACCACCCGGGCAGGGTCTTCTCTCCCCCTCTACCGCACGGTCACGGACTGTGCCCCTGGTGTATCTTGCACACAGTAGGGCATACTTATTAAAGGGGACCCTTCACAACTCCTTACATGCCTGTTTTTAATAGGTTCATGCATTCCTCATGTAGTAATTCTGGACCGTCTAGTCTTATGGCTCTAGGCTGTGCCGTTCCTTTATTTCTACTAAAAGTTATGAAGGTATTACTAGCAGTCTGTAGTAGGGGTGCACCGAAATGAAAATTCTGGTCCGAAACCGAAAATTCAGGATTCCCCTTGACCGAAACCGCCTTTTTGCCCAGATACTTTTAAAAGACCCCCCACCCCATAACAGTGCCATCCACAGACCCCCCCACCTCATAACAGTGCCATCCACAGACCCCCCCACCTCATAACAGTGCCATCCACAGACCCCCCCACCTCATAACAGTGCCATCCACAGACCCCCCCCACCTCATAACAGTGCCATCCACAGACCCCCCCCACCTCATAACAGTGCCATCCACAGACCCCCCCCACCTCATAACAGTGCCATCCACAGACCCCCCCCTCATAACAGTGCCATCCACAGACCCCCCCACCTCATAACAGTGCCATCCACAGACCCCCCCACCTCATAACAGTGCCATCCACAGACCCCCACCCACCCCATAACAGTGCCATCCACAGACCCCCACCCACCCCATAACAGTGCCATCCACAGACCCCCACCCACCCCATAACAGTGCCATCCACAGACCCCCACCCACCCCATAACAGTGCCATCCACAGACCCCCACCCACCCCATAACAGTGCCATCCACAGACCCCCACCCACCCCATAACAGTGCCATCCACAGACCCCCACCCACCCCATAACAGTGCCATCCACAGACCCCATTGTACAATTAATAGATTAATAGAAAATAGCGGGGAGGGACTGGGAGGAGGAGCTGGGGGCCGGTGCGTTCACTGTGCTCCGGCCCCCAGCTCCAGTAGTTATAAAATGTTGTACAATTAATAAGCATTCTATTCATTTGGCCCCCCTCTGCAGTATTACATTCAATACAGCCACATCCTACTCACAGGGCTGTCATCTTAATGCTGGCCGGCCGGGCAGAGGAGCGGCAGCGTCACAACTGACGTCATGTGCCCGGCCTACTTGCTGAATGAAGGAGGCGGCGCAGGCATGTGACGTCAGTCGTGACGTTGCCGCTCGTCTGCCCGGCCGGCCAGCACAGCCCTGTGAGTAGGATGTGGCTGTATTGAATGTAATACTGCAGAGGGAGGCCAAATGAATAGAATGCTTATTAATTGTACAACATTTTATAACTACTGGAGCTGGGGGCCGGAGCACAGTGAACGCACCGGCCCCCAGCTCCTCCTCCCAGTCCCTCCCCGCTATTTCCGGCCGATATGTAAAAATATCGGCAGAAACAGATTAGGATTTTCGGCCGCCGAAATTTCGGTGCACCCCTAGTCTGTAGTAAGGGTACAGAGGAGGTAACAAGGTGGGGAGGGGTACCTGCACAGTCTGAAAATGGTAGTACAAATTGGATAGGGTGTGCAGGAACCCCCCTCCCCACCTTGTTACCTCCTCTCTGTACCCTTACTGCAGACTGCTAGCAATTCATTCATAACTTCTAGTAGAAATAATAAAGGAACATACAGTCATAATAGATGTTCCAGAATTATTACATTGGGGAATGCATGAAGCTATTAATACAGGCATGACAGGTCCTCTTTAGGTGTCACACTTTTACTGTCTAAGACTATGAATCGGTCTTAAAAAGGGTTCTAAGGCCCCTATTTGAGATTTCTTCCATAAGAAAAAACACTGAAGGGAAGAATATTGCAGATGTACTTGCCCTCTGCAGTGCAGGTGTTTCCACCATTATCTTAACTCACCTGACTGCTCCTGCTGTGGTTCAGCCTTCCTTGGTCCCGACGCGTAGACGCTGGGAGTGCCGGTTGTTTCTGCCGTGTACAGGCTTGTATGTGAAGCGCATAGCGCGATGTGAGTGCTGTGTATGAGTCACAGCATAGCGATTAGCCTCAGAGGCTGATTGCTGTACTGTGGAGGGCACTGTTATGGGGACTCAGTATAAGTTATAGGGTTCATGCAAACGACTGTAAACGGTCCAGGAATCCAGTTGTTGGCCATATATTCCAGGTGACCATGGTTTCCCTGACCCGCACTGACTGAACGATAGTAATTTTTGACACTACCAGTTTGTATCTGCCTGCAGGGCGATTGTCGTGCACTCGCCTAACCATGTGTATATGTCCCCCCACCCCAATCAGAGTGGCTGTATCATACGTTAATGTCATATGCGGCATGCGTATGGACTGCGTTCCCCAGGCTGATCATGGTCATATCACACGATAGGCTAAGATAAGCGCTTTAGCCGACAGGACCGAAATAGATGGTATGTGGCCTTAGAGGTCGCACTACATTTTTTCCGGAAGAGTAAAAACACTCCTGACCATTTTTGAGGAGTATTTTTAGTTGAGGAGGGAGAAAATTATAGATGGATAGAGATATGGGATGTCTGCTGGTTGTGGCAGGGAGCAGTAGTGGTCTGGGACGAATGTACAGGAGGCAGTTATACACAATATATCGGACTGTTGCACAGTATAATGTACCATATAGTCCTCTGTGATCTCGTCAGTCCTGGGAATAAATAGATGATGGGAGAGATCTCTGTACTGACCCTGATATATTTATACATAGTTATTAGATCTCCCCTCAGTTTTTTTTTTTTCCTAAAGTCAATAACCCTAATTTTGATAATCTTTCAGGGTACTGTAGTTGCTTCATTTTAGTGTCATCTGCGAAAATTGATATTTTACTGTGCAAGCCTTCTAAAAGATCATTAATAAATATATTGAAGAGAATAGGGCCCAATACTGACCCCTGAGGTACCCCACTAGTGACAGTGACCCGATCTGAGTGTGTATCGTTAATAACCACCCTCTGTTTTCTATCACTGAGCCAGTTACTTACCCACATACAGATGTTTTCTCCCAGTCCGAGCATTCTCATTTTATATACTAACCTTTTATGTGGTACAGTGTCAAATGCTTTGGAGAAGTCCAGATACACGACATCCATTGATTCGCCGCTGTCAAGTCTAGAACTTACCTCCTCATAGAAACTGATTAAATTAGTTTGACATGACCGATCCCTCACGAAGCCATGCTGATATGGCGTTATTTGCTTATTTCTGTTGACATGCTCTAAGATGGCATCTCTCAGAAAACCTTCAAACAGTTTACCCACAACAGATGTTAAACTTACTGACCTATAGTTTCCAGGCTCTGTTTTTGGACCCTTTTTGAATATTGGCACCACATTTGCCATGCGCCAATCCTGTGGGACATTCCCTGTCAGTATAGAGACTGCAAATATCAGAAATACGGGTCTGGCTATGACATTACTTAATTCCCTTAGGATACGCGGGTGTATGCCATCTGGTCCTGGCTATTTGTCTATTTTAATCTTTTTAAGTCGCTGTTGCACTTCTTCCTGGGTCAGACAGGACACTTTTAATGGGGAATTTATTTTTACATTCTGCATGTCATCTGACAGTTTATTTTCCTCAGTGAATACATTGGAGAAAAAAATATTTAACAGCTTTGCTTTCTCCTCGTCACTTTCTGCACCCCCCCCCCCCCCCCCCCCCCCCATTACTCTTTAAAGGGCACAACACCTTCAGATTTATACTTTTACATTTATATAATTGAAGAACATTTTAGGGTTAGTTTTACTCTTTGGCAATTAATCTCTCGGTCTCTAGTTTGGCTGCTTTTTATGTTTTTTACATGTTCTATTTTCCTTAGTTATTCAGTGCTTCTGTGCTACCCTCCTGTTTTAGTGATTGTATATGCTTTCTTTTTGTCATTTATTACTTTCTTTACAGTTCTGTTTATCCACATTGGTTTCTTTTTGTTCCTTAACCTTTTATTCCCATAAGGTATGTACCTCTCACAATGAGATTTTAGGATGCTTTTAAGGATATCCCATTTTGTGGCTGTATTTTTATTTTTGAGGACTTTATCCCAGTTAGTTAGGCCTATGGCCTTTCTAAGTTGGCTAAATTTAGCTTTTTTGAAGTTTGGTATTTTTGTTCCTCCATTTCGAAACACTTTTATGAATGATGATTGGAAGGTTATTACTTTGTGGTCACTATTTCCCCAACCTGCACGTCTGTTGTTCTATCAGGCCTATTGGTTAATACTAAGTCCAGTATGGCCGTCCCTCTAGTCGTGTCCTGAACCAGTTGGGAAAGGTAATTGTCTTTGGTTATTGCCAAGAACCTGTTTCCCTTATGAGATATACAAGTTTCAGTTTCCCAGTCTATATCTGGGTAGTTAAAGTCCTCCTAATAACCACCTCATTATGATTTGCCGCCTCCTCTATCTCGTTTAGTAGTAGATTTTCTGTGGACTCTGGCATATTAGGTGGTTTATAGTAAACTCCTATTAGTAAGTTATTGTTTTTTCCTCCATGTATTTCTTCCCACAGTGACTCCACATGTTCATGTCCCTCACTTATATCTTCGGAGTGTGGGCTTTAGACAGGACTTTACATAAAGGCAGACCCCTACCCCTCCCCCTCTCCGGTTTTGACAATCCTTTCTAAACAGACTGTAACCCTGTACATTAACCGTCCAGTCATAGTTATCATCCAGCCATGTCTGTTATTCCCACTATGTCATAGTCCTCCTCACACATCACTAATTCCAGTTCCCCAGTTGTATTAGTCAGGCTTCTGGCATTAGTATGCATACATTTGAGAGGTTTATGTATATTTTGTACCCTACACCTTTCCTTCTGAACTGTTCTAGTCCCTCCTTCCATTCCTCCCCCAGTCCCACTACCTTGCCCCCAGTCTCTATCTGCCCTATATTCCTCTCCTATAATGTAATTTCCCCCCCCTTTTTTTTCTAAAACTGCTTGTACAGGCGTTATTGCGACCTCTGTTTGGCCTCATGCGCACAACCAGAGGTCGCACTACATTTTTTCCAAGAGTAAAAATACCCCTCTTACTGTTTGAGTATTTTCAGCCGAAGAAGAGTATAAAAGTTGAAGTAATCAAAATATATAACATTAAGAGGCTGCTATGTATGCAGGAAACCATTACCAGTCTGCTCTAGAATTGTCTTCTATACATAAATAGCAGATTTAGACAATTTTACATTTCTGACTTTTGTGCAACTTAAAAAAAGTGTGTTTTCGCCTTCATATTTAAAATACAATGCAGCCAAAATGGCAAATTATCAGCGCTCTGCATCTCCAGTATTACATTGGCCCTGCACCATGATTATCCCCACAAGGTCCTGCTGTGTAGATCCAGTGCTCACATATAAGATGACTGAGCAGTGCAGAAATATCTTTGCTGGGATGATGCTAATGGGGCAAAAAAATACAGGATACACAGAGCACTGCATTAACATGATATAGACTGATGGGAGGCAAATACACTCACTGATTACTGCACCAGCAGGCCCTGGCTGAGCAGCTGAGCCAGAGCCTGCCCTAGCAGGCCCTTGCACTCAGCCAGTACATGCTGGTGCAGTGATCATTGAGTCCTCTGACTCGGATGCTCTGTGCTCAGACTCGCTGATTACTGCACCAGCAGGCTCTGGCTGAGCACCTAACACAGGAGAGTTTAGTGTTGTACTTTACTAGACTCCGAGGTATGATGACCTCTTGTCTGGCAGTCACCTCCTCCCTTCTGTCAGCAGCTGGCTCCGCAGCCACATTGCACTCGACGTGATCCCATTACCCTGGTGCAGAGCAGAGATCAGTGCTCTGCTGTCCATCCGCAGCTACTTATCAGCTTGTCCCCAGACATCTGTTGGCCTCACGGATCTTTCCGCGGCCAGCCGCTAGTTAGCCTGCACAGTCAGACTCTGGAGAAGCAGCGTGCCGAAATTGGCCAATGAGCAGCCTCCCTCCCTAATAAAAAGCTCTTTACTTGCTGCCATCCCTACACCTGCCAGTAAGGAGCTTGGCTATTGGATGTTTTGGGTAACAGCAGTATTGCTGTGCTGCCCATGAGATTCACAGCCTGCAGTGCGCTGGTTAACTACATGAAAAGCTTTAATGCGTATTCATACGCATTAGCCTTTTTTTCAAAGCGTAAAATAAACCATATCTGTTTTGCCGTCTGCAAGTTGCGGATCTGCTAAATAAGGATACTGGCCGTGTGAGATCTGCTCTTTCCACTGGAGATTTATCTCTGTAGGGGCAGGAAACAGAGGTTAAATTGATATCCAGGTAGCCAAAGTAAAAAGACCATTACCTTTTGCCTCCTGTGCAATTCTTGGGAAGCGGCTATGTTTGGTCTGACAAATAGAACAGTGACAGCAGCAGCCAGATCATAGCATCTCTGGTTAAATGAACTGGAAAGTCGCCTAAAAATAAAACATCCAGGGAAGATATGACCTTTCCCTGCTAAAGTCTGCAACAGCCTTCCTAGAAGATGCTTCAGTTGTATCGGTCAAATTCTCAGCGACAGGTGCAGCTCTATCTAATGGAAGTCCTGGGCTGGAGAAAACTTCCAAAATGAAATTGTACTCCATAGCATTTTCTGGAGAATCTGGTCCAGTTTTGGATGATACTTGAAAAAGCGGCTGACAGTGTTTTCCCAAAGAAAGGCCTTTCAAAAGGAAATTGCCCTTTCACCCCTCTGGTAACCAAGAGAGCTCATACAGGGGGAAAGGGAAAAACGGGATGTTGGCACTACCACAAAGGTGGACTAGGTACAGTATTCCTCCTTAAAGGGAACCTGTCACCAGTTTTATGGTGTCCTAACTAAGGGCAACATAAATAAGTGACTGATTTGCTTAGCAAAATGCTGGGTCACGTTAGTTGAACAGGGGGAGGCTGAAAAAAAAAAAAAAATATGAAAATCCGCAGCACTCCTTGAAGTATAGAAAAAATGTGTAGTTTTATTCACACATGTCAAATAAGACAATGTTTCGGTTCTCTCACAGAACCTTTTGACTTGAAAAAGGTTCTGTGAGAGAACCGAAACGTTGTCTTATTTGACATGTGTGAATAAAACTACACATTTTTTCTATACTTCAAGGAGTGCTGCGGATTTTCTTCATTGTTTTACGTCTCGAATCGAGGGACCACCGCCGGCACCACACAGCTACGGCTGAGTAAAACGACAGGAGTGCTGCCTGAAACTTCTTTTATGGAGATAGATATAGATATAGATATAGATATAGATATAGATATAGATATAGATATAGATATAGATATAGATATAGATAGATATAGATATAGATATAGATATAGATATAGATATATATTTTACAATTGGCAGGCCATAAATGGATAAAAAGGTTAGTCAGGGCAGCCTCTAGATCAGGGTTTCTCAACGCCGGTCTTTGGGACCCACCTACTGGTCAGGATTTGAACATATCCCACAGAATGAATACCTGTGGTAAGTCCTGATGCATGGACACAATTATGACCTGCTCCATACTAACTAAATCCTGAAAATATGACTAAGGTGGATCCCGAGGTCCAGAGTTGAGAACCTGCTCTAGATTAGGCCCCATGTCCCTTGGGTCCTAAATATTGTCCTTACGGGTCTTACAAAGAGTCTGTTTGAACATATGGAAGACAGTTCAGTAAAGCCACTTTTTCTTACAAGACTGCTTTCTTGATAGCCATCTCATCAGCAAGAAAATTAGGGGAGATCCAGGCCCCCTCAAGCCATGAACCTTAACTCGCAGTATTGGATGACATAATAGTTCTAAAACTAGACACAGGGTTTCTACCCAAGGTGGTCAGATTTCCATGGGGACCAGAAATTCTAGAGAACTAGAGTTCCATTCTCTAGCTGTAAGAAGGAAAGTCTGCATACCTTGAGGTTACCAAGGAATTTGAACAGTTGATAACCTTTAGTCCAGTTTGCAGGGAAAAAACAGGTAAGGCTACTTTCACACTTGCGTTCAGAGCGGATCCGTCTGAGACGGATCCGCTCATATAATGCAGACAGTGGCTCCGTTCAGTACGGATCCGTCTGCATTATAATGTTAAAAAATTTCTAAGTGTGAAAGTAGCCTCAGACGGATCCGTCCAGACTTTCAATGTAAAGTCAACGGGGGACGGATCCGTTTGAAGATTGAGCCATAGTGTCATCTTCAAACGGATCCGTCCCCATTGACTTGCATTGTAAGTCTGGACGGGTCCGCCTGCTGAGCGGAGGCTGAACGCTGCCAGACTGATGCAGTCTGAGCGGATCCGCATCCACTCAGAATGCATTGGGGCTGGACGGAAGCGTTCGGGTCTGCTTGTGAGCTCCTTCAAACGGAGCTCACAAGCGGACACCCGAACGCTAGTGTGAAAGTAGCCTTAGATGGTTTCCAAAGCATCCATTACTAGATGGATAAGACAGACTATCTGTAACTTATAAAGTCCACGGTCAGGATTGTCCCGTTAATGTTGGAGCCCCTTCCACTAGGGCTATGTCTTTCTCTTATGCTGAAAAAGCAGCAAAGCTGTGACCTGGTCAATATGAACACGTTTGTCAAACATTAGACTTGCTTTACCTTTGTCAGATCTGTCCTTTGGACGGAAGATTCTTCAAGCTGTAGCCCCCTCCCCCTTAATGTTGACCTGTTAGGTTCCCAGTTGTATACTGTCAGGATGGTGAAATTGAGAATTGGAATTTAGTTTTACCAGTAATTCTGCTTCCATGATCCTACCCCCAAAAAAGTTTAAATCTACTTATGCAGCTATATCAGCTCATCATGGTAGGGTATGAAGAAATACCCCAAAAATACTTGTCCCAAGGGCACTAATGACTTAGAAAACACTGGTGTATGGTGATGGGGGGGGGGGGGGGCGGGGCTGGCTATTTAACCTTTGTTTCCTGCCCCTACAGGGGTCAGTCTCCAGTTGTATGTCATCATGGTGGATTCATGGAAACAAGTCTTACCCCCCCCCCCCCCAAAAAAAAAGACGGATGCAGTAAGCATGCTGATATCTGTGTACTGCATTCTTATGCCAAAAATAGAATGTCCTATGCAGACCTCGAACCCATAGAAGTCAATGTCTCACATGCATTGCATCCATATTTAGCAGATCTGTGATCTGCAGACTGCAAAACTGATCTGGTCGTGTGGATGAGGCCTTAGAAACACACTTCAGCAGGCAGTATCATACAAGAGAGGTTTAGATACACGGCTCAGCAGGCAGTATCATACATAAGAATCTTTGATACAGGAACAGTAGACCATATCTCAATTTAGATGGAGGCACAGCAGACTGTATGCCAAGCTTAGATGCCAATCACACCAGACAGTATAGTACGAGATTAGATGCATAGCACAGCGGACTATCATACATGATGGGGTTAGATACACATGTAATTTGAGGTGCTTGCTGTTTCTTACACTCTGAAGATGGCACAGGAAGAGCCTGTGGACTGTCAGTGATGGGATTTGGAGAACTTTCACACTTGCGTTGTGAACATCCGGCAGGATCGTCTAACAAATGCATTGAAACACCAGATCCGTCTGTCATCTGGGGAAAAAGGATTTATTTTTTTGGAGCCCCTAGGACAAAACTCAATAATGGAAAAACTTTAACGCAAGTGTCAAAGTTCCCTTAGACACTTAGTGAGAAATAGACTAGCAGGATTATATATGGGTGTAGTAACGTGGTCACATGTAGTGTGAGTAGCTCCTGCAGACTGAACAGTGGGGTGTGTGGCCGGCCTATGACTCGTCACTGCAGTGCAGCCAGGCTTTAATGGGGTTGTTTTATCAGACAATGGGGGCATATAGATAGGATATTCCCCATTGTCTTATAGGGGCGGCTCCCACTGCTGGGACCTGCACCCATATCAAACTGAGCCCTGCAATGTGGTGGCTGGAAGTCTCTGGTCCGGCCGCCACCAAGCACTTCTCCCTATAGAACCGCACATGACAGCCAACGCTTCCAATCCCTTCTATGGGCCGATGGAAATAGTGGGGTGACGCTAGGGAGACTTGTCCCCGCCTGCCATTGGCTTCTCCCTGTTTACATCTGGGCACAGGGAGGAGCAGGTTAAGTATGTTCCCTATGGGGGACAGTTTTCAGTATTGGATAATGGCTCTGTAATAAAGGGGGTTAATGTTAGACAAATTTTCTTTTTCTTTTTTTTTTTTTTTTTTAACTTGTAGACCTTTATTTTGGAGCATCATAAATCCTGTCCCAGACTTAGGCTTGAGTTTTGTATGTGCGCTAAAAAAAGTTTGCCACCTAAAATTTGCCCATGAGGTGTAACATGCTTAGAAAAGTGTAAAATAATTGGTAAATCTGCCAGTGTCTTACCGTAACCATTTCTTCATGGTAGCAGCCAAAAGTGCTGAAGAATTTGCATGTGAAAGAACCCTAAAAGGGTTGTCCAGAAGTGGAAAAAAATATGGCTGCTTTCTTCTGGAGTGTCAGGTACTCGGGTAGTATTAGAGATTGCACTTTGGGCTGAATGGGGTTGAGCTGTATTACCATGGTAAAAGAAGCAGCCATGGTACTTTTTAAAGGGGGTTTTCTGAGATTCCTTAGAATTGGTCATCAGTATCTGATCGGCGGAGGTCCAACACCTGTGATCCTTGCCGATTAGCTGCTTGAGAAGGCAGCGGTTCCGAGTGACTACACATTCATGTGTAAAGTGGCCTAGGTCAGCTCAGCCCCATAGAAGCTGCAATACCAAGTACAGCCGCTACACAATTTACGGCGCTGTGCTTAGTAAGCAAGAAGGAGGCTGTGGCGCTCCAGTGCCTTCTCAAACTGTTTGGAGGGGTGGGGATCATTGGTTAAAAAATCCTGTACAATTCTGCTGGTTAGTAGTGGTTACTCTTTAGGAAAGCCTTGCCTCCTGGTGTATGGCGGTCTGCAGACTGGCAGTATGTGGCTGCAGCAACTCTATGGGCAGTGTATGGTGACGGTGTTCATAGGCCTTTCTTTTTTCTCTTTGCAGGAGGTATGAAGCCAGTACAAGGGAGCCCTGTTTCTGTCACTATGCAGGAAGCTTTTGGCTGTGCGGTGGCAAACCGCTTTTTCCAGCTTTTGGATGATGAGTCTGATCCCTTAGATTTTCTACACCAGACATCTTCTGAACTTGGTCATAAGAAGAAAAAAGAGGAAACGCCAGTTAAAAAAGCTGGCACCCAAAAGAGCAACAAAAAAGAATCCCAAAAAGACAGAAAGGCAAACGCTAACACAGAGTCCCCAGGTCAGTATCGGGGTGCGTCCACACACTGAAATAGTCTGTCAATGTTCCTCTACATCTATTTTTATTTACTTTTTTTATCCCTTTCCCCCACCAGACACATTTTAAAGGGTTTCTGTCACCAGATTTAACCCTATTAAGCTAGTGGATATTAGCAATGTGCTAATGTCAGGTAAACATAACTAGCCTATTCCTACTTTTATCTATGCCCCTGTTACGCCAGAAATCTAACTTTTATAATATGCTAATTGGCCTCTAAAAGCAGGGGGTGTTGTTCCTGCTCCTAGAGGCTCCGTTCGCCCACCTTTGTCGCCTCTCTCAAAGTCCTGATTGACAAGGCCAGGCAGCGCTCGCATCTGTCTGAAATCTCACACCTTTTGGTATTCGACGCAGGCGCGGTGAGGAAGCTGGCAGCCTGCGGGCATCTTTCCCTCACTGGGCCTGCACTAAATGCTGAACGGTGCCAGAAATTTACCAGCTAGCTTAATAGGGTTAAATCTGGTGACAGAATCCCTTTTAAAGGGTGGAACCTGGTTTCACAAACTGGAGGTAGAATTAACATGCTGAGTAACTGCACACATTGCAGGTTTTTGTACAGAAAAACCGCAGCATAATAAATGAGACGCGGCTAATCTCATGTACACTTCGCATATATTTTGTGTAGATTTTACCAAGTCCATAGCATGTCAATCGTTTGTGATTCCACATGTTTATCTGTAGTGGGTTATCTTGGAATTAATATTGATGACCCATCCTCTGGCTGATCTGATATTTATTACATATGCAATCAGCTGTTAGAAGAGGCCAGGTGCTCCATGAGCATGTTCATTGGTCACATGGCCTAGTTGCGGCTCAGCCTTCATAAATCAATTTCTGCTGTAGAAAAAAAATAAAAATAAAAAATTTCCCGTACTCTGGTTCAGTTCCAGGGTACCACTTGGAACCGAACCCAAGTTTTGGGAATTTATTTTTAATTTATTTTTTTAAATGCAGTAGAAATTGATTTCTGAAGTTACTATGCCAAGTCTTGCTAGACTTTGTAAAAGTAAGATTCGGATCATAGGAGCCTTTATATTGTACTACTGTACAGAGCGCTCATCCCTAGTCAGAACCATGGCGTTATAAGCCTGATGTAGATCTCATTACTGACACTCACTGCTCTCTTCTGAATACAGTATTGTGTGCAGTCCGCACAGTGAGCGGTCACTTCTCCCACACAGATTGGTACAGTGTGACACAATACTATGTACACATAGAAGTACACAATGGGGGAGATTTATCAAAACTGGTGTAAAGTAGAACTGGCGTAGTTGCCCATAGCAACTAATCAGATTCCTTCTTTCATTTTCCAATGGAGCTGTAAAAAAGTGTGGTCTGGTTGCTACAGGCAACTAAGCCAGTTCTACTTTATATAGTCATTTTTCAAAAGTGGTGTAAAGAGAAAAATGACAGCACTCAAACGCTTCCCCCTCCCCCTGTGGTGCAATGTTTTCAGCTCATTCAATTTGATTTATTTTTAAGGCTACTTTCACACTTGCGGCAGAGTGATCTAGCAAGCAATTCCGTCACCGGTTTGGCAAAATGTATGCCGACTGATGGCATTTGTAAGACTGATCAGGATCCTGATCAGCCTGTTTGATCCGGTATTTTGAATGCTGGATCCGGCACGAATACATTCCTATGGAAAAAAATGCTGGATCCGTTTTTTGGGACCAGAGATAAAACCGTAGCATGCTGCGGTTTATCTTTGTCCTGATCAGTCAAAGACTGAACTGAAGACCTGATACATTCTGAACTGATTATGCTCCATTCAGAATGCATGGGGATAAAACTGATCAGTTCTTTTCCAATATAGAGCCCCTAAGGCTACTTTCACACTAGCGTTTTTCTTTTCCGGCGCTGAGTTCCGTCCTATGGGCTCAAATCCGGAAAAGAACTGATCAGTTTTATCCTAATGCATTCTGAATAGAGAGTAATCCGTTCAGGATGTCTTCAGTTCAGTCTTTTTGACTGATCAGGCTTTTCAGAAAACCGTAGCATGCAGTATTTTTACCTCCGGCCAAAAATCCTGAACACTTTGAACGCCGGATCAGGCCTTTTTCCCATTGACTTGCATTAACGCCGGATCCGGCGCCGTGTTTTCAGTCAAACTTAATCCGGCTTCCATAAATGGCGAATCTGTTTTTTCCAATGCATTTTTTCATTGTGATCAAAATCCTGATCAGGATTCAAATGTAATCCGTTTTCACACGTTTTTCCGGATCCAACGGGCAGTTCCAGTGTCGGAATTGAACGCCGGCTTTAAACAACGCTAGTGTGAAAGTAGCCCAAGACTAAACGCTATGCTGGAAAAGAAAAACGCAAGTGTGAAAGTACCCTTAAAGAAATTTTCTCTACAAAATAGAAAAAAAAAGGTGTCCATATGCTTTAGGTTTGGCTTTGGACCCCAATCATCTCCTCACTGCATATTGCTGTTTCGAGGAATGGCACTTTTCAGCTTCCAAGATGGAGCTCCAGAATAGTGACTATATATACCACCAGTGGCAAGGATGTTCATCTGGTCTATAGTCATGAAATCCCAGAACTCTGGATGTACAGACATTACTCCCTCAGCTAAAGCCTACTTTGCAGGGCCATATAAGTGTGGTCTTGTTACAGGTAAGGGGCCCCAAGTGTTTCACACCTCCACACTTTGTTTTTTTTCAGAAAAAAAGTCGTAAAACTGAGGCAACCTCTTTGCAGTTCGAGGCCATGGGTCTTGTGAGATCCCATGGACAAGAAGTCTGAAAATGTATTGAAGGCCTGGGAAAGAAATACTTAGTCGGACTTTCCGCCAGGTCAGCTGCTCTGTCTAATGTGGCTCGTAGAGCAATCTGGCTTCGTACATGGTGTGACGCTGGGTCAAAAAACCGCCTTTGCTCCATCCCCTGTGAGGGAGATAGATTTGGCTTGGGGTTATAAGATATTCTTAAAAAGGCCTCTGGTAAAAAAAAATTCCCCTCAAGCTGTTGCTTTCATCAAAGATGGTTCTTTCAGGACCAGAAAAAAATCGAGGCTGGATCAGAAGGGTCAAGGCAGTGGCAGCCTTCTAGGGGCAAAGGAAGAGGATTCCTATTCAATCCTGAAAGCTCCTCGCATCTCGCACAATGACGCCATATGTCATGTCGGGGGAAGGTTAGCTTTCTTTACCTCAGCCTGAGAGAAAATAGGAGCCTCCCCATGGGTAACGTCCGTAGAATGGGTCCGCATCTGTTCTGCAAACTGCGGAACGGGGGTGGACCCATTCATTCTCTATGGGGCAGGAATGGATGCGGACAGCAGTGTGCTGTTCCCACCTCCGCATTTCTGGAGTGCGCCCCTGATTTCTGTCCATGGCTCCGGGAAAAAAAAATAGAACATGTTCATCTATAGCAAGATGGATTAGAGATGTTTAATGCTTTTGCTTATGTCCAAAAGAATCTGCTCCCCCCCCCCCCCCCCCCCCCCCCTTCGGGTAAAAGCCTATTCTACCAGAGCGGTGTCATCTTCCTGGCTGAAATTTTACTTCAGTCTCATTAGACCAGATCTGCAGGGCATCCACGTGGGCAAGCCCTATGACTTTCTTCAATCGTTATAAATTAGACAGTCTCAAGAACAGGGACTTATCCTTTGGCCGCAGAGTCCTTTCTGCCATGGTCCCTCCCTTTTCCAATAGCCTCTATAACGGCACTGTGGTTTCCCTCCCCCTTTTTTTTTTTTTCCCTCCTAAACTTCTCCACAGCAGCATGGATTCACAGGAGGGTTACCTACCTTCCCCAGGGACAGGAAACAATGTGAAGCTCTTAAAATGGCCCCCTCCCCTTACCTGCTCCAGTTTCCTGTCCCTCTGAGATGTGTGAAGATCCTCCTGCAAAGGCCACACACCAGCAGGATTTTATTTATTTTTTTAACATATTTTTTATTTGTTTTTTGACGCCCAGCTGAAAATTCAGAGAAGCACTTCTTGGTGTGCTGGGTGGAGAATAGGGCCGCAGGGCTCGCTGTGCGGCCCTTCCAGCTTCTTTGGCGCAAGTCCTCTCCAGTGGAGGCAGCGTCCGTGCACGTTATCGCGATAGGGTGGATCAGGTGATCGCAGAGGAGATCTCAGGAGCTGCTGTTGTTGACATACTTCCCCTAGGCAACAAGCTCTTTAAAGAGGGGAAAAATTTTCCCAGCGTCTTTGCTGGGAGGAAGAAGCACTGGGACATGTCTACTCCAGGTGACTCGGACAGCGTTCGGAGGTCTGCAGACCCTACCAAAGCCCTCAGCCCGGCAAGCTCTCCTCCCCTGGGTGGGTTAAATGTGACTATTTACAGATGTTTTCACTTTGAGGTGACAGTTAAATTTCAGTTTTCACCATGGGTGAGGGATTTTTTTTTATCATCTGAAACCTCTCAGCGTATCAAAGTACCCAATTTGCAAAAAAGGGACTGCCTTCCGGTCATAAAAACCCTCTGAAATGTGGAAAAGATTGTACCAGAAGAATCTCCTTCCCTTCTGGATAATATCAGGAACATTATCAAAGAGGAATTGAGCAGTGCTGTGGACTGTAAATTGGCATCCACATCTCAAACATTCCACCTCCATGTCAGCAGTGTCCGCCCCTTCTGAAATAGATCTGTAGGAGTAAGATTTTGATGAAGGGGAGTTACTTTCCGGGTCCGACTTGGATTCCTCTGAAGAGGAGTCCGGTCGTCCCCTTTGCTCCATTGAAGACAGATTCTCTTGAAAACCATAAGGGTGACTAAATCTAGAAGACTCTAAACAACTACAATCTGTAGAGGACCTTATGTTTAGAGGCTTGGTGGGGAGGGGAAAAAGGTCTCTCCCCTGTATTCTAATATTATCAAACTTTATTAATAAAGAATGGACTGACTCAGAGAAAAAGCCTGGGGTCTCTAGTAATTGGGATGGGGCGGGGGTTTTCTGACAGAATCCAAAGATTAATATTCGGCTCCTCCACAAGGGGCAGGCAGGACCAGACTGATTGCTCTCAGAGCAATTATAAATTTAAAGGGCCTAAATCGGCAGGTCCAGTACAAATGTTTCAAAATGGAAACTATTAAAATCTTCAATAAATCTTTTCAGAAAAGTTTATATGCAAACCTTGGATCTGGCTGAGGCATATTATACCCCTATATGCAGCGGTCATCACAAATATCTGAGGTTTGTGGTTGTCGGGAAAAGTGTTCCATTTTCAATTCCAGGTCCTTCTCTTTGGCCTATCGTCAGCCCCCAGAGTCGTCAAGGTAATGTCTGAGGTAGTGGCAAATTTAAATCGGAAAGAGATACTTATCAGTTATCTGGACAATTTCCTTATTACCACAGAGTCAAAAGAAGAATTGGAGAATCACTTGAACATAGTACAGCAGGATCTGAAAGACCTAGGCTGGGTTGTAAAAGGTTTTTCTTGGCATGTTGGACTCACATCTTATGAAAACTTTCCTCCCAGTAGAAAAGCTATCAAAATTCAACCAGGAAATTCCTCTTTTTCGGAGCAGGAGAAAAGTGACCATTCGAGTAGTGGTGAAGGTGCTGGGCCTTATGTCATCTTCAATTCCTGCAGTAAAATGGGCACAAGCACAGTTTCGGGTCCTAAAGGCATTCATGTTAACTAACTGGGATGAGAGCGTATTCTTATTAGAAATGAAAGTGAGTCCCTCAGCAGGTAAGACTCTCTAATATGGTGGCTAGACAGAAGAAACCTATGAGAGTGTCATGGCGAAAGACTCCAGATCCGGTTTGGGGCTCATTCAGACTTGTCTGTAGCACAGGGAACATGGTGTCAAA
This sequence comes from Bufo gargarizans, assembly GCF_014858855.1. NCBI lineage: Eukaryota > Metazoa > Chordata > Amphibia > Anura > Bufonidae > Bufo > Bufo gargarizans. Next base: position 300,411,103 of record NC_058082.1, on the reverse strand, counting down.
ATATAAGCCTATCCTCCTTAAATCTAAGGGAGTTATCAGCAGTGTAGAAGCCTTAAATCTCCATTTGGAAATAAAAGGAAAAAATATTAAAATCCTATCTGACAACATCACTACAGTCACCTACCTGAACAAACAAGTAGGTACAAAAAGTACATCCTTGGCAAACGTATCAATAACATTCTTTCAGTAGGCAGAAAAATCAATTATCGCAGTCCATATAAAGGGAAAAGACAACAGGATCATAGACTTTCTAAGCATGGGAACTTTTAAAGGAGGAGAATGAAATTTAAATTGACAAATTTTTCTTCAGATAACGTGGTCGTTACCACACCTAAACCTGTTTGTGACCCGGCAGAACAGACAGACTGAGAAATTTTGTACCCTATCCTACAAAGACCACCCTTTGTTCGTGGATGCAGTCTGCCATCCTTGGCCAAACAAGATCCTGTTTGCCCTAATACCCAAGATTCTGTCAAGTGTGGCAAGAAAAGTCCAGACTAATTCTGGTCTCTCCATACTGGCCAAGAAGATCTTGGTTTCCCCTACTATTGAACATGTCAGCAGGGGATTATTGGATCCTGCCGCCTAGACCTTCATCAGGGTCCAGTCTTGCACCCCAGGTCGGCACAACTACATCTAGCAGCCTGGAACCTGAATGGGAATTAAGGAGAAAAGGATGTTCGGAGGTGGTGGTCTCAAAATTCCACTGTCTGCAAGAAGTTTCGTTGCCATCTTCAGTTCTCCAACAGGTTGTCCGGAGGAGAGGAGTTTTTATAATCTGAATGTTCGCAAATGTGTGTTTACCTGAAAATAACAGAAACTTTCAGGAAGACAGACTCTTCATTCAGTTTGTTGGGCCAAATAGAGGACAGGCGGCAAGCAAGACATTGGAAGATGGATTGGATCAGCAATCCTTTTTTGCTGCAACTTAAAAGATGTCATTCCTCCAAAGGGACTAAAAGCTCATTGAACTCGTTCAGTCGCAGCTGCAGTGGTCCCACCCTAGTTATTTAATTTCTGTTCCTCCTGTGAATCCATGCTGCTATGGAGGCGTTTGGAAAGGTTACAATTACTTACCAGTAATAGTTTTTTCTCGCCCATTTTCCTTGGGGGACACAGACCTTGGGTATAGCTCAGCTCCCTAGGAGGCGTGACACTAAGTAAAACTGTTAAGCCCCTCCTCCATCAGCTATACCCTCAGCCTGGAGATAGAGGCTACCAGTTTTAGCTTAGTGTCCAAGGAGGCAAGACACTCCCTGCTACTGCAGGGCTGTTTTCTCCTTGATATTTTATTTTTCTACTAGGGGTGGCTCACTCTGTTCCGCCGTACCGCCCTCCAGTTCCTTCCTGGGACCTGAATGTGGTGCTCTCGGCGCTCCAATCCGCCCCCTTCGAGCCTTTACGGGAAGTCTCCCTTCGTCTTCTGTCCTGCCAGGTCATCTTTCTTGTGGCCATCACGTCTCTCCGACGGGTGTCGGAGTTAGCGGCTCTTTCTTGCTCCGACCCTTTCCTGGTCTTCCACCAGGATAAGGTTGTGCTTCGGCCTGTCCCGACCTTCCTGCCAAAGGTGGTTTCCGCCTTTCACATCAATGAGGACATCGTCCTTCCGTCGCTCTGTCCCTCTCCTTCCCACCCCAGAGAACGGGAACTGCACCGTCTGGATGTGGTCAGGGCGTTGAGGATTTACTTGGAGGTCACCGGATCCTTTCGGCGCACGGACTCCCTGTTTTTGGTTCCGGAGGGTTCGCGCAAGGGTTTGGCGGTTTCCAAGGTGGCTATTGCCCGTTTCATTAAACTGGCGGTGTCTGAGGCTTATCGAGCCAAGGGCAGAGCTCCGCCTTTCGGCATCACTGCTCATTCCACCAGAGCAGTCGGTGCTTCCTGGGCGCAGAGGCATCGGGCCTCGGCTGAACAGTTGTGCAAGGCAGCCACTTGGTCCTCTCTGCACACTTTCACAAAGTTCTATAGAGTGCATACGCATGCATCAGCGGATGCTGCTTTGGGCCGCCTGGTTTTGCAGGCAGCGGTTTCCTGATGCTCTGGTGTTCCGCCTTGGGTTTGTGGTCCCTCCCTTCTTGGACTGCTCTTGAACGTCCCAAGGTCTGTGTCCCCCAAGGAAAATGGGCGAGAAAAGGAGATTTTTGTATAACTTACCAGTTAAATCTCTTTCTCGCTCTTCCTTGGGGGACACAGCACCCACCCTTCTGTGTTTGGTTACAGGGTTATGGTTTGGCGCCCGTTGGGTTGCTGGTTGGTTGTTCCTGTTATTGGTTGTTTTCCTTTCACTACTTGGACACGCAACTGGTAGCCTCTATCTCCAGGCTGAGGGTATAGCTGATGGAGGAGGGGCTTAACAGTTTTACTTAGTGTCACGCCTCCTAGGGAGCTGAGCTATACCCAAGGTCTGTGTCCCCCAAGGAAGAGCGAGAAAGAGATTTAACTGGTAAGTTATACAAAAATCTCCTTTTTCCTCTAGCCTCCACAGCGGCACAGGAAAATCCCCCCCCCCCCCCCCCCCCCCCCACACACACACTTATGTAATCTGATGCCGTATTCTGATATTTTGGTTTGTTTGAAAAAATGGATAAATTACTTTGTTGCATCCATTTCAGAGTTTCTTGGTTATTTACTGGAGCAGGTAAGGGGAGGGGGCTATTTAAAGATCCTGTTTCCTGTCCCTGGGGTAGGCGGAGTAACCCACCATGCCGCTGTGGAGGCTAGAGGAAAAACCAATTACTGGTAAGTAGTTGTAATCTTTCCTTTTGTCTCTTTGCAAACTATGTAATTTGTTAATGGTTAATACTTGCTTTGTTCCTGCATCACTTCGGTGTCCTCTTATTGACTAAGTAAGGGAAGGAGTTTATTTTTTATCATGTGCTTCTGCATTTTCCTGTCCTGGGGGTGGGGATACCCTCTTGTGAGTGCCGTTGTAGAAGCTATTGGCAAAACCAATTACCGGTAAGAGTAATTTACCCCATCCTGACTGTATTGCCAAAGTGGTTAAAAATGAACAACGCTCCTTCCAGGATCATAAGCTTCAGGTCTGATAGGAAGAAGTCCAGTCTTTCATGTCTATTACTCACTAGGTCGGCTCTTCGTCGTCTCAAGCAAAAAGAGCTAGGCTGGAACCACGTTTATCCGCCTATTTCTATTGAAGCGGAAATGGCGTATTCTCATGTGATCTATGGGTTCTCTATTGACAGCAATTAGAGAAATGATGAAAACCCGGGTTGCTGCAAGACGAGATATTTGGAGGTCTTGGGTCAAGCAAGAAAATAATTGCACTTGCCGGTAATGTGATTTGTCTGAACCCATGACGGCACCATAGAGATGGCTCCGCCCCCACATTTGGACAGGAGGCTTCAGAGCAATTTAAATCCACTTCCTCCTTCAGTGTCAATTCCAGAGTAGATCAGTAGGAGCCATACAATTGCAGGGAAGGAATTGGAGGGGTGCCGTCATGGGTTCAGGAGAATCGAATTACCTGTAATTGTAATGACTTTTCCTTTGACCCATGACTGAATACCGGAGAAATAAAAAAACACCCCTCAGGAGTAGGGTTTTTGCGGGTATCAATTTCGATACCCAATCGATAATTTTTGGCCATTTAAAAAGTATTGATTTCCATTTATTTTCGATGCTGCGCTGCTGCACAGTCTAGTATTTCTGAACATGACCCCGCTGCGGTCAGCGTGCTCAAGTTCTCTCAGCGGCACGGGGAGAAGAACAGTCTTCCTGCGCCACCAATGATAGGACTTTTCCTTGGTCCGGACTTTTAGCAGGCTACACAGTGGTGCCCAGAGATGTCCCAGCACTCTTTATTATTCCTGGGTGTCGTTCCTTCTCCCTGCGCTGCAATTGCAGTGCTACAGCCAGGGAGAAGGATCGCCCACTAGAGAACTCTATTAGGGTGAATAGGACTTCACACTCTCCCTGCTGCCCCATGCATAGTCTGCTGCTGTGCGCACTGTCAGCCAGGGCTTCAGCAGTGTCCTGGTTGCCATGGTAACAGATGGGAGCCCCAGGATTACACTGCTGGAGCTCCTATCAGAAGCTGCCACTGAACCACCAATGAAGAGATGGGGACCCAGTGGCCACTGCCACCAATGATTTTAATACTGGGGGGTTGAGAGGGGTGGGTGCACTGTTCCACAAATTGTGGGCTTGAGGGCCCACTGCACCACCAATGATAATTAACTCTTAATACAGGGGGCAGGTACTGGCAGCTCCCTGTCAGAGGCAGGGTGCCAGCTATGTGATTCTGCTGCCGTCACCTGCCTCCTGTATTATGTGTTAAAGACCACCTTATATGGGTCCAGACTTTAAGTAGCAGGCTACACAGAGCGGTGCCCAGGGATTTCCCAGCACTTATTATTCCTGGGCGCTACTCCGTTCGCCCGCTGTGCCCCCCATTACTGTCTCCTGCTCCATATACTAATTACTATCTGAGCAATGGGGAGGATACTGTTCTCAGGGTGAATAGGACAAGAGGGTGAAAAGATCCCAGGTTCTAGCCCCTAAGGGGGAAATTATTATGAAATAAAAAGTGTAAAACTTTTTTTATTTTATTTAAAAACCCACCAAAATATGTATAAATCACCCCCTTTCCCAATTCCACATATAAAAAAAATTAACATATTACATATCGCCATGTCTGAAAAGTCCAAACTATTAAAATATAAAAAAAATCTATACGGTGAACACCGGAACAGAAAAAATAAACTGCTCGATTCGGCTTTTTTTTTTTTTTATTCCATAAGAAATGTGCTATTATAACAAGTTCAATCCATCGTAAGGTATTCCTGCATTCACAGCCCTGGAGGCTGCATGCTCCAGTCTCCTCTGTCTGGAAACCACGCTGAAGGAGGAAGTAGATGTTCCCCTTTTTTAAATTGCTTTAAGGCATGGATTTCAAACTCATGGCCCTCCAGATGTTGCAAAACTACAACTCCCATCATTACCTGATAGCTGTAGTATGCCCAGGCATGATGGGAGTTGTGGTTTTGCAACAGCTGGAGGGCCATAAGTTTGACATCCCTGCTTAAGGATCCATCTCTCTATGGTGCTGTTATGGGTGAAGGGAAAAAGTGTTTTCCAGTAAACGCTAATGTAAGAGCTCATTAAAGATGGGAGGAAGTGGTAAAGAAGCTAATTCCAGAGAATTAGTGGTGTAGCGCATTCTAGAGAACTGGTGCAGCTTGAGGGAAATCGTGGAGACGGCGGTGAGTGGTTCCGCTTGATGATGGCTGTTGTAAGTCATTAGCTGAACCGAGAGCACGGGAAGGATGGTAGACAGAAATGAGGGGTAACGCTGTTGGTAGGTACAGCCTTGTGGGTAGTAATTAGTAGTGCAAATTTGTATTCTATACTGTATGGACAACCAGTGCAATGACTGGCACAGGATGGAGGCATTGGAGAAGTAGTTAGATAGATGAGCCTGGCAGATTAGAGGGGAGGGGCTGGTGAGGGGAAAGTCAATTAATCCTTTCAGTAATCAAGATGAGAATGGATCAGGGTGACAAAGCTAGTTTGTTTCCATAGGCCCCTGGTGTCATGCAAAGTACAGCTTGCTTCACTCTGTATATCCAGTAACGCTGGTTATTGCCCATAGATCATTCATTTATGCCCTGTGCTGCCATGGAGTGAATGCATTGGGAAGACAACAGATTAGCAGCACTCCAGGAGTCCATCTTGGTGGATCTATTTTTGGCAGTCGGGCTGCAACTTGTAAGCCCCGGGACATTTAGAAATGAAGAAAACTGCTGCACTCCATGTCCTAGTGAAAACGGAGGGTGTTTATTTACACAGTAGGGTAAAGTTCCGACTGCATGGTGTCTCAAGCACTAGTAAGACTGTGCTGTCTAAATGTCGCCCTGCTGAGTGACTAAACTAGGACATGGAGTGCTGCAGCTTGCTTCATGCAAATCTATTCCTTTTGAAGGAGTCCAAATGGTAACATACAAAAACCTTTTGTTTTATTTTTAGACCTGAAACCAACTCCAAAACAGCCTGTGCCAAAAGTGACGCAGAATGAGAAAAGAGGGACGGAAGTAGAAAGATCAGAACGCCGGACCGCTTTCAGAGAGTTCCGTCCAAATGTCATAGAAAAGCCCTTGGAGTACAGCATTGAAAAGTATGTGCGAGTCTTCTCAGACAAGTCTGTTAGCCTGTCTAACTGCAAAAAACTGCCAGTAATTTGTGAGCCAACCTACGTGTATTTGACACTATTTTGCCCAAGATACAGCCCTTCTGTGCCATTTTAGATGATACATTTTTTTTCCCCATCATATCAAAATTTTTTCCTAACTGTTACAAAAGGTTTAAAGATATTTCTAAATATTTTGTACTGTGAAAATTGATGCTATTTGTACAGTTTCTTCTGGCTGGCCCCACCACAAAACCTGAAGAGCGGAGAGCATAACTTTGTATATATATAAAAAATAAAAAAAAACTTAATTACTGTGAAGGGGGCACAGTGTGGGGATTACTGTGATGGGGCACACATCTGTACAAAACTACTGTGAAGGTTGTACAATGAGGGCAATACTGTTAGGAGGTGCAATTTTTTAAAGTATTGGGGGTGCCAGAGAGCGAAGACCCACCCCGGGTGCCAGACACTGTAGGCACGCCACTGAAGCAGGGAACTATTCAACTTCACTCCACCATTGAGCTGCCAGCGCTCGACTGCGGCAGTATGATGTCCTCACACATCGTCCTGCTGATCTGGGTAGGAGGAGGAGTGGGGCAGGCTGGGAATTGGCCTCTGCTACTCCTACACAGCAGTGCAATGTCACAGTACCCTGATGTTGGGGAGCGCACATCATGGGAGGAGCCAGGTGATTGAGGTGCGGAGTATTTGTTTCACTTCCTGTGAGGGGGGGCACATATCTTGGCATATCTACTGTGAGGGGGCACATATCTGAGTAGACCTGAGGGACTGAAACACTGGGTAGAAAATAAAAGTAGGCACATAAGGACTGATGCACATTATATCCACTCTGTGTAAGGTATTTAATTTATAATACATGCAGTTTCATTACTGTAAGCACCGTGCAAAATGCCACAAGGAGGCCCACTGAGACCTTATTGCCCAAGGGCCCACATGAACCTGGAGCCGGCACTATGTGCAGCCCTTGGTATCTCTGAGGTGACATTCCATCTGTCACGGAAGATGGAGACTGGTTATTTGGGGGAGAGGTGGAGAAAGATTTTTCCCTAAGTTTAATGCCCGTAATATACAAGTAGAAAACTGTTCTTATGGGAGAAAAGACTTTGCCTTTATGGTTTCTATAGGTTGGAATCTAACTTGTATGTTTATTTCAAGCTTTGAGAAGGAGAAACAGGTGAGAAGCTGGGTTTCAAACCAGAGAGGAGGAACACGTGGTAGAGGAAGAGGAGGCTTTTCACGAAGTGTGGAAAATGAAAATCAGAGAGGGAAGAGAGACTTTGATAGGCACAGCGGCAGTGACAAAACGTAAGTATGTTCCCTGGACGGGGGGGACTAAACATGAAAATGAAAGATTACTTGTGTAAACCACTTTTTCTGGCCAAAAAAAAGAGACCCAAAACAAAAAGAGCCTGACAAAATGCTGTTTTGTAAATTTTATCTAATGAACAGCCTTGTTCTGGTTAATAAGTGGCAGACTGGTGTTACAGACGTTTTATTACCACAGCACACTGAAAGACACATCGGGTAGTTGAGGAAGGATAGCAGAGTATTTCAGCTGCTGTATTGTTCCCCTGCTCACTGGCCTGTGCAGTCTGCGTCACACTTGCATAGAAAATACAAATCTGACACAAGGGGCTAGTTCTATTTTTACCTTCAGGTCCATTATGGATATACAGTGCATATCAGTTATAAAGGACCAAGAATCTCAGATCATCGCTAACGAAAGTTCATAGTAACGCTCATTAGTGACTATCTGGCAGTGTAAATGTGCCAATGATGATCGAGCAAAACATTCTTTCATTGGTTAATTGGATCGTTTGTGCAAACCCAAAAATCCTTTTTTCCCGGTGGCAGATTGTGCTATGTAAACATGATCTGCTGCCAGTAAACAACAAATCGGTATTTCATTAGTGATCACTCCTTCTCATACTCTGGAGGAGAACGCAGCAGATAGTCGGAAGGAAGTGATCCTTCCAGACAATCTGCTGTAATATCCCATGTAAAGGGACGATAAGGGAAACCATTTCAATCAGAACGACCAACAGCGGTGTGAATGTAGCCGAAGTGACAGTAACCTCTAATTTTTCCTTAGACCCAGCAGGGATGTTTTAGTTGGTAGTAAATATTTTTTCCTCTTCTGTTGTCCAAAACCTAGGTGCATCATATAGTCCGAAAAATACAGTGTACCAATTGGGGCATGAAAATGAAAAAAATTATATATCTCTAAACTCCTTAGATGCTGTGGTCGCTATGGACCATGGCATCCTGGTGATTAAACATTAGGTTGGTGCTAGGACAGACCTCAGCCATTGCAGGGTGTCATGTGAAACAGTTTTTGTCCAGCTCGCCTATTTGGCGTGTCCTATCGCGTGTGCTTGGAATCCAGCAAGTCCTTGGATGAGAGCGAATAGTATAGAGGTTGTTTCTGAGCCACCTCGCTTGCTATTCCCTAAATGTATGGCATGGTGCACCATAGTGAGACTAGCCCCTGTCCTGAAGTGCAGGTCACGACAAAGTTTTTAGCATCTACTGTGGATATGTTATAAACGCCAAGATTAGAATAACACATTAAAGGGAGTCTGTCACCTACGTAACATATTTTAAGCTGATATAACTCTGTGGGATGCAAATACATTGAGCTCTGGTACTTTGGTTCAGTTTTTCAGAGACTCCAACGCACCAAAAACAAAGCATTAAACAAACATATGCAATTTAGGCTACACCTGTGTTGGGTGCGGATACGTCTGGTATCTGCAGACAGATCCACACCTATAATGCAAACGCTTGTATCTGTTCAGAACAGATCCGTTTGCATTATTCTGTCAAAATGGATCTGCCTTGACTTGCATTAAAAGTCAATGGGGGACAATCTGTTTTAAACTGCACCATATTGTCAGTGAAAACTGATCCATCCCCATTGACTTACAATGTAAGTCAGGACAGATCCGCTTGGCTCGGCATTGCCAGGCAGACACCAAAGCGCTGTAAGCAGCGTTTTGCTGTCCGCATCCAGAGCGGGATGAAGGCGGAACAGAGCCAAATTGATGCATTCTGAATGGATCCTTATCCATTCAGAATGCATTGGGGCTGAACTTATCCATTTTGAACATCCCTGAAATGGATCTCACAAACTGAATTCAAAACGCCAGTGTGAAAGTAGCCTTAGCTGTTGCGAGTGTGCTGCAAGTACCCAGTGCTTCCTGCCTTACTTGCTCCTGACTCCTTCCCTCTGTTGCCTGGCCAGCCCTGTATCCTTGTGGCCTCACTTTAATCTAGTGCCTGCATGCATTACTGCCGGGCCCACTGTGGTCAGAGGCCTAGTGATATGCAGTGCGCACGTGCCGGTTACTTGACCAGCGCATGCGCACTGCATATCACTATGCCTCTGTCCACAGTGGGCAAAGTACTCCACATATAATCATTTGGATATAATTTAAATTGCTTCTTGTGTTCTATAGCTGTCCTGCGTCTTTGCCATTCTAAAGTCCTAAAAAGGAAGCTAAACACTCTAAACTGTCAGACCAATGTCCAGAGCTTCCCATAGTGACTCTAACATTACACTAATCCATGCAATGCTCTTCTGTGGCATCGTTATCAAGTTTTCTAAAGAGAACAATAGTGCAGTCATCTGTACGGTCATCCCAATTCTACACCTAGTAGTAGTCTAGCAGATACCAGTTTACTACTGCTGTGAGAGGTTATTTGGTTTCCTATCCATGTAGGAGTTCTTATCACTTGTGCCGACTGCTACATGAAGCCAATGTATTGTATTTAAAGGGGTTCTGCAATTTTTTTTAAACTAACCTATCCTCTGGATAGATGATCAGCATCTGATCGGTGGGAGTCCGACACCAGGACCCCCGCCGATCAGCTGTTTTAGAATGCAGCGGTGCTGGTGGTAGTGCCGCAGCATTCTCGCAGGTCAATGCGGGCCCAGTGACGTCACAACTAGTATCGGTGGCCTGGGCGGGGCCAAGCTCTGTTCACTTGAACACTTTACTGCCAGCGCCGCTGCCTTATCAAACAACTGATCGGCAGGGGTCCCAGGTGTCTGACCCCCACCGATCATATGCTGATCTATCCAGAGGATAGATCTTCAGTTTAAAAAAAAAAAAACTGTTGAACCCCCTTTAATGGTCAATGGTATAGTACTAGCCAAAATAAAAACTTGAAAAAAGTTAAATTGCTTTCTATAAACATAAAGTTTAAAACCATGTTGGTTACACATGAGCGCACATTTTGCATGCAGTAGCATCTGTAAACGTTCCACCTATGTAATTTATTTGGTGTAAAACAAGTGTTCTCTGTCTATAGTAGAATAAAAGCGGAAGACAAGAGGGGTGGTGGTGGACCTCACAACTGGGGCTCATTTAAAGATGCTTTCAGGTACAGAATAATATAGCCAAATAGGACAATTACAGAAATTAGTTTTTTGTGTGATTTCATGTTGTAACCCTGGATGTTCTGACTTGCTATTGTACTCCAGCCATCTGTATTTTGGGCTTTTTCTGTCATGGGTTTAAAACTTTACCTATCTGGGGAAACATAGCCACTAAATCATGATGCTCTCGGAGGTCTAATCTGCCAGTGATTATTTGCCCTCAGCTTAAAGGGGTTGTCCGGGTTCAGAGCTGAACCCGGACATACCTCCATTTTCACCCTGATAGCCCCCCTGACTTGAGCATCGGAGCAGTTCATGCTCCGATGCTCTCCTTTGCCCTGCGCTAAATTGCACAGGGCAAGGACATTTTTTTTGGAGATCCGGTGAGGTCACCGGACCTGATGGGTGGGATTTAGCGCTGCCCTAGCCAGTAAACTGGCTAGGGCAGTGCTAAAGCCCGCCCATCAGTCAGTGACGTCACTGAACACACTGCTGGGAGGAAGCGCAGGGCAAGGGAGCCACGCATCGGAGCAGGAGATGCGCCGATGCTAGCCTCAGGGAGGCTGCCTGGGTGAAAATAAGGGTATGTCCGTGTTAAGCTCTGAACCCAGATAACCCCTTTAGTGTATGGGAGATCTGATGGCCTGCTAACATGCAATGAGGGTTGGCCTCTGTATGTGCAATCATGAGAGAAGGGTTAAATTTATTTGTTCTATATATACTCATATAAAATATGGTGAAAAGCTGTGCCAAGTAAAAATCTCAAAGGCAAGGTGGCACTTCCTCCATTTGGAGAGCGAAATCTTTAGATGACAAGGTTACTTCACCATAAGAGCTGTGAATGTGTGGCATGAGCCACTTCAGGATCTGTTCACAGCAGACACTTTCAGAAAAATTGTGACTGCTTACAAGAAAATCGCATCCACCCTCATGTAAATGTATGGAATTATTGAAATTCACACAATGAGGAACATATAGCAAAACTGGCATTCGCATATGCCGCCATTGATCCTTCTGCATTGTAATGGGATGTACTTAATTTATTAATATACAGATGCCTCTTTAAAGAAGTACTCCCACATACATTTTAATTCTGACCTGTCTATGATGTAAACTATAGTGAAGGTAACTCTTACCAGTTAATGTATTTGAGTTATAACCTCCCTTCTGATCCTTAGCTGTGTCATGTGACCAACCCAATGCTACTTTAATAACTTGGTTGCATCTCTGGCAGGCCAAACTGTTGTATACTTCAGACAGTTTCTGGTGGAAGTTGTAGTAAATCTGACAGGCCCCGTCCCTTTCCCCACCACTTTTGAAGGTTCACCACTTTTCTAAAGTCTCAAAATATAGAGCACATAATTTTTATTTATTTTTTACCCCACTTTTGTGGTGTAAAGATATTAATAAATGCCTCTATGTCCTATGAGAAACTCAATATCCCACCAGGCTGGCTTTAATCCATTGATTCATATGGTTTCCAGAAAGTCCATTGCTGCCATTTGCAGTCGGTTTCCCCCTCTTCAGGGTTGGAATCTTTGTTTGCTGTGTTTTGTTTGCAAAAAACAAAAAAAAAGTGTAACCTAGTTGTCTACTATTGTAGCCCATATAGCAAGTCTAGCCATTTTCAGCCTATATTCACTTGAATAACATGAAGAAATGGTTATCAATTTCCTTACCATCCTTTTTCTCCACAGCTTTAAAAGGAACCTGTCACCAGGAATTTGGGTATAGAGCTGAGGACATGGGCTGCTAGATGGCTGCTAGCACATCCGCAATACCCAGTCCCCATAGCTCTGTGTGCTTTTATTGTTAAAAAAAACACGATTTGATATATTAAACTGCGAATTAACCTGAGATGAGTCCTGTCCCTGACTAGTCTCACGTACAGGACACATCTCAGGTCCATTTCCATATGGATCAAATCTGTTTTACACAATAAAAGCACACAGAGCTATGGGGACTGGATATTGCGGATGTGCCAGTGGCCATGTAGCAGCCCATGTCCTCAGCTCTATACACAAAATCCTGGTGACCCGTTCCCTTTAAACAATGAGGTTTTGATTCAGACATGTCTTCTCCACTCCTGAGCTTGGTTCAAAAAAATTGCATGTCTGAATACTAATGGTGGTTTAGATGGCAGCCGTCCAGTTAATGGGTTTCTACTGCTTTTAGATAATTTAACACCATCTTTCCACAATACTGCTTATGGAGATGTTGGTAGATGTCTACCACAGCAGCCTAGGAAGAGCATTGGTTCCTCAGTTTTGATGCTGGCAATGCTGTTAATCACAATCAGAGGCTTCTTCTGACATACACCTTGCTTTTCCAGTGAAGCAGAGCCAGCACCTATGGAAAATTCAGAAGCCATGGAGCCAGTTGACACAACAGGGGAAGAGCAAGAGGTCAAGTAAGTCCCTAAGATTGACAATCCTAGCGTGTGATTGTTTGGTGGTCTGACCCTGAAACCCTCACTAATTTGTAGAATAGAGGGGCTGCAGCACTCACTGGGAAGTTATTTTATCCCTCCATCTAGAATGCCAGATGAGAATATTGAAGACAGCGCTAAAGAGATGTCACTGGATGAATGGAAGTGTATGCAGGACCAAAGCAGACCAAAGATTGAATTCAACCTCCGTAAACCAGATTCTTCAGTGCTTTCCAAAGCTGTTGTTATCCATAAGTCAAAATTTACAGACGTAAGTTCCTGCAGTGTTGTGCGTTACCATATACAGCATGTAGCTATCCAGGGTTATGAACTACATACTGCCACTGTTAAACTTGCCACACATTTGAGACCATGATCGGCTGCATTGCTAGACTAAACTGGCTGACCAGGGAGTCAAATCTTTAAAAAGGTCCTGGTCCTTGAGCACGATGACAAATGATCAGCCGATCATGCCAAAAATCTGCATTTCAGGCCAACGGCGGAAGAAATTTTCCAGCTTGGCTAATTACATTTTTGGCAGTAGAGTCTGGCCGTTTGCACTAGTTTTTCAAGACGGTTGCCCAAAATCGGGCATTCTGGTCAACTGTTCTTTTGTATGGGCAGCATTAACTTCAAATTAGGGCTTTTGGCTTTGGCCAGTCTACTGATATACTTAATTAGTTGACATTATATATTATAGAAGACATTCTTTTAGTATTGCAGTATTTTGTGCTTGAAACGGAAACGCCCACATACAGCAGAAAGTCACTGCAGACCAGTCCACCACGTTGCATATAGATTTTTGTCAAACGTATTGATTTGGCTGACTTAATGTGCTCAATGTTTTAATCGACTGTTACAGGGTAGTTTCAAGTGATGGCGATTTTACATTTATTTTAATGTCTATAGTATTCTAAGGAGAATGAAGAGGACTACAATTCTGGCATCCGCAAACCTGTCAATGATATCACGTCTCAGCTGGATATTAACTTTGGGAGCCTTCCTCGTCCAGGACGTGGGGGAAGAGGTGGAGGACGTGGACGTGTTAGAAGAGAAGAGGCATTTCCACATGAAGTCTGTCATGTATGTGTATAAGTTTTTCTTTACCAGTTTCATTTGTTCAAGAGATTTAGATACAGATGATCTATCCAGTCATCAGTATCTGATCAGGGGGTACCCCTGACTATTAGGTTTGAGAAGGCACCAGCGCTCCTGTGAGTGCCGCAGCCGCCTAGGTGCTTACCAAGCACAGCGCCATACATTTTATAGCAGCTGTGCTTGGTATCTTGCTCAGCCCCATTGAAGCGAATGGTGCCGATCGCAATACCAAGTGATGTGCTTGGTGACCACAGAAGGCCACAGTGCTCTCGGGAGCACTGGTTCATTTTCAAACAGCTGATTGTTGTGGGGTGTTGGACCCCCACCTTTTAGATACGGATAACCTATCCTGAGGATAGGTCATCAGTATCAAAATCCCAGGAAACTCCTTTAATGCATGTTTTTGTCACTAAATTATGCAAGTTTGAAAACTAAATCAAGGTAAACTTTTTTTCTTAGCAGTTAATGGTCAGCAAAAACTAAGGTATAGTAATGGCTTAAAGGGATTCTGTCATCAGATTTTACCTCTTTAACCTAAAGACATCCTCATGTCCGGACTAAGAAGAAGAATCCTAAGCTGGCCTTATTAAAAGTCACTGAGGCTCTATTTTTCCAAAAAACCTGGTTTTTATAACCTGCCAATAGCTTACTTAAGGTGCCCAAGGGGAGGTCCGTTAATACAGGGTGCCCGTCCGCACCCCTCGCCGTCCAGTGCCCAGCGCCGCCTTCTGTCTTCATCGCCGCCTTCTACAGCTCAGCGCCGCCCCTGCAATCCTCCCGTCCCTTTGCCAGATCCTGTGCACTAGGCTCGGCCAATCTGCAGGTCATATTAGGGTTGAGCGCGCATCACGCCGGCGCATGCGCACTTCGCTCAATGAAGCCGCTGCCAGGAGTCCGCACGGGCGCATAAGGCCGAGCCTAGTGCGCAGGCGCGGGATCTGGCAAAGGGACGGGAGGATTGTAGAAGGCGGCGCTGGGCACCGGACGGCGAGGGGAGCGGACGTGCACCCTGTATTAACGGACCTCCCCTTGGGCACCTTAAGTAAGTGATTGGCAGGTTATAAAAATCTGTTTGGACAAATAGAGCCTCAGTGACTTTTAATAAGGCCAGCTTAGGATTCTTCTTAGTCCGGACATGAGGATATCTTGAATTGTACATGACAACTTTTTTAATATAGCTAGAATCAGCCCTGTAGCCAGACATTTCCAGATTCATTTCTCCAATTGTGCTTCTACATTTATTTTAAGCTGTCAGTTAAGGGAGTGTCATTTACCTGGAGGGTGTCCTTTCTGCTGCAGCGGGTGGCAGTTGAAGGATTGAACTGAGCATGTGGTTCCATCTCAGCAGGAGAGAAATTAGAATGGGCAAATAGCAGGTGGTGCCATACAGATTTCATAGAAAAACCCAGCAGCTAATTTTTAAAATTATATGCAATTACAAAATTATTCGCTTCCAGTTGCTGGTTTGAAAGAGAATATTTTTGTGTAACAACCCCTTAAGGGTTTGCCCGTACAAATGGGACAGCTATTCTGCCACAATTGCAGGTTGGAGCGTTGATTTGTGTCTTAACTCTTATCTGTGTGGATTTTTAAATTGGCACAGTCTATTTATGCTGCAGAGTTTTATCTTTTTTTTTTTTTTTTGTACTATGCCTTATTTATGTATTTTCCTCTATTTACTTCTGTTTAGGCGCATGAATTTGTCTTCAATGCGGATGAAGATTTTCCAGCTCTGATGTAATCAGACAAGTTTTTGGCTTATTCTGCATCTTTATAACTGCATTACACCAAAGCCAAATAAAAAAGTTTGTGGGGATTCTATAAAGGGATTTTTTTTTTTTGCCAGTGGTGAAAGTGCTGCACTTTCATGTTGGAAAGATGGGGAAGAGATGCATACAGTAAATCTTGACTGTAGTTCTAATCTGATTTAGGGGAAATGGATCGAAACTGGTGTAAAGGAAAACTGGCTTAGTTGCCCACAGCAACCAATCCGATTCCACCTTTCATTTTTCTGTGCTGCTTTGGAAAATGAGGTGGAATCTGATTGGTTGCTATGGGCAAATAAACCAGTTTTCTTAACACCAGTTTTGATCTCCTCTTTAGTGTTTCAGATGTTCTACTTCAAACTATTAAAGTGTGTACTTGTGAAAAAAACTGATTCTGTGTAAACAATGATTCAACATGAAGAGTGGATATAAGAGCTGCTTTCCTTCCTTCAGTGTAAACTATAACTTTTTACACCATTGAACTGCAGTTTTGAAGAGACTGGAATTAAAGTTGCTGATTTGTGCAAATTGGTTTGGTTTTGGTTTTATTTTGCTTTTAAATCCTGCTTCAGGCCTATATGATGCCTTTTAAAGTATTCCTCCTGTTGAACACCAAATCTTTGCATTCATTATAGTACTTCTGTCCGGCACTTGCTGGCTAGTGAACGGAGAATGACATGCCATTTCGGAATACCATGGGAGTATCTCGACTATTCATTCTAATGGCCAGCTAATCTAACACATCTGTAACTTGTAAAACTATAGACCACAAGGTTGTAGCAAGTCCGTTACAATGCTTTTGAAGGACAGCTTGTACTCGGTCAATTCAGAAGGGTGCAGATACCCTGGCCAAGAATCCCATACCTCATCCATAAGCAGCTTCCTAGTGATCTGGTGGTGTAAATGTACTGCCAATTACCCGATGAATGAGCGAAACGTTTGTTAATCGGGTAATCCAATAGTTTGTGCAAACACAAAAATAATTTCCTGACAGCAGATCTTCAAGTGTAAACGCAATCTGCTGCCAGGAAACAAGCTATTATGGGGAAGAGCATATAAATGCAGTAGTCTCCTCCACCAGCGAGCAGGAGGTTGTTAGGAAGGAACACTTCCTTCCCGCCAGTCTTTTGTAATATTGTCCCATTTTAAAGGGACCTTTAGTTGGCTCTGGTCACTGAAAATAGCCTATCAAATTAGGTCAACAGATTAAAATAAAACTTTGTGTAAAAGGAATTATACCTTAGGGTTTTAGAAAAGCCTACAGCACAGATTTTGACTGGGGAAAAGTTGGAGAGGAAAGTGAAGGTAAGTCACTGGAATATGAAAGGAGCTTTTTTTTTTTTTATACTCCTACAGGGAAAAGTGGGTTTGCGCAAACTAAGTGTAGAGGCAATGGATGTTCTGCAAGCCTGAAAAACATCAATGGAGATGGTAAAATAGATTTGCCAGGATTCAATTACAGAGCGAATTGGTATATCGGAGAGCATTTCGTAGAAGGTCAGTCAGCATTCTGGCAGAAGGTGGTGCTCATATCCTGGTTTGCAGGCCCATACATCCAAGTAGAGCACGCTTTTCAATAAATATTCACTTTATTGCCGTAAACATAATACCGATAGCTGTCATACGTTTAGACTATATACAGCCTTTTTCAAACAAGCTTGTGCACACAGTGGATCCGCAATATGCAGGCACTGGCTGTTTACTTATCCAAACCATTCTGAGATTGTTTTCTCGTGATGCATTGTACTTCATGACGATGGTAAATTTGAGTCAATATATTTCACCTTTTATTTATAATATCCAAATTTTTAAAAAAATTCACAATTTATAATTTCCATTTTCTCTGCTTTTAAAACCAGAAAGCGATACCTCTAACATTCCCCATATGTCTACTTTAGGTTGGCCTAATTTTGGAAATATACCGGTATATATTTTATTTTAATTTTTTTTCCGATCACTGCAAACCGCAGCTCAATTCACCTGCGGTTTTCGGCTTTTACCTGGTGCGGCGGTGCCATCGGGTCCCCGTAGGGGTGACCTGATGGTATGGAAGGCAGCATGCTGCCTTCCTGTGAAGAGCCTGTGAGATCCAGCCCCCTGGTTCTCACAGGCTGGAAGCTGTATGAGTAATACACACTATTAGTCATACAGCCAATGCATTCCAATACAGAAGTATTGGAATGCATTGTAAAGGATTAAACTCTCAAAAGTTGAAATCCCAAAGTAAGACAAACCCCCCAAAGTATTTCTGGCGGTACACGTTATCTAAAGTATTAAATTCTCAGCCTGACCGTTAAATAGGAAAAAAGGGGTATAGATAAAATCAGGCATACAGGGAATCAGAAGTGCGGTGAGGGATCAGGTAATAGACCATCCGACACTCTGAAGGCCTGACTGATAACCTGTGAGTCGGGCTGTCACTCAGTATTGGAGCACACTGATCAGCGTGTAGCCTGTACCCATTACCCTGGGTTCACACCTGAGCGTTTCTGAGACGCGTGTTTTACGCGCGTATTTGTCGCGCGTTTTTTTGCAATAGTAAACTCGCGTTTGTGTGATTGCAGTGTTGTCCAATGAGTCTATGGCCAAAATGCGCGACAAACGCCCCCAAAAAAGCTTTTTGACTCTAAAATTTGTCTCTATTCCCTTTTGACTACTAAAGAGTCAGGGCACAAACCACATGGAGACCCTAAAAAGAAGGGAAGGAAGTGTGCGACCTGCCAAACAAGGCTTCTTGAGCCATATAAAAAATAGTTGTGCCCAGAATGCCTGTCCAAAATTCTTAAGGACGAACGGTCATCCCTACTTTCAGACTATCGTAAGAGAGGAGGTGCAGGTGGCAACCTCGAGCCAGAACCCAGACCCAGTACCATCTTCCATCCCCCCCTCCAAAAGAGCCAGGATCCAGTCAGACTCTGATTTAGAGGAAGAGGGGTTATGTGCTTTGGATGAAACTGATAACGAGGACTCTGTGTCCTATCCTCAGGATGAACAAAGAAGATATTTCTTTTCAGCCGAGGATCTAGATCCCCTACTCACCGCCATTAGGCAGACCATGGCTATTGAGGCGGAGGAACAGACACGCTCAGTTGAAGACAAAATGTTTGGGGGTCTTAAAGTCAGGAAAAGGAAGGTCTTCCCAGTAAATAAAAATGTAAGACCTCATTACAGAAGAATGGGCAGATGGAGAAAAGAAGCTCTTCATTCCCAGAGAATTAAAAAATCGACTATGCTTTGATCCGAAGGATGCTAATCTCTGGGACGAAAAAGGTAGGTGGCCAAGATAGTGAAAAAGATCTCAATCCCGCTTGAGGATTTGTCGCAGGTGAGGGATCCCATGGATAGGAAGTTGGATGGTCTGCTGAAAAAATCCTGAGTCAGGGGCAGCTATAATTCACACCAACATTGCTCCCACTTCAGCTTCCAGAGCCTTAGTCCTATGTATAAAGCAACTAGAGAGTCACCTCAGGGCTAAGACATCCAGGGAAGAGATCCTAGAGACACTCCCTCTGCTAAAGATGGCCTCAAGTTTCCTGGCGAACGCTTCAGCGGAATCTATTAGATTTGCAGCCAAATCTCAGTCTCAGACTAAGGCCTCATGCACATGACCGTTGTGTGCATCCGTGTCCATTCTGTTTTCCGTGATTTTCTGCGGACCCATTGACTTTCAATGGGTCCATTGAAAACTCGAAAAATGCACCGTTTGTCATCCCCGTCCGTGATCCGTGTTTCCTGTCAAAATATGACCTGTCCTATTTTTTTGACTGACAACAGTTCGCGGACCCATTCAAGTCAATGGGTCCGTGAAAAAACACTGCACACAAGTGTCATCCGCGTCCGTTTTTTTCCTATCATTTTCTAGGCAAACTTTTCTGATCTGGTGATCCTCCAAAAATCAAGGAAGACACACGGAAAAACAACGGATCACGGAACAACAAAACCCCGTTTTGCGGCCTGTGAAAAAATTCTGTCGTGTGCATGAGGCCTAACGCTGCTAGACGTGCCCTCTGGCTCAAGTCATGGTCCGGGGATGTATTGTTTAAAAACGGACTCTGCTCCATACCATTCTCTGGTTCTTTCATGTTCGGCCCAGTCTTGGACTCTTTCCTCCAGAACGCGACGGATAACAAAAAGGGTTTCCTGAGGAGAAACCTAAAATAACGCACCCCTTTTATAGACCCTCTGGCCAGAGTCAGGCCAAGTCTTATAGAGGGAAAGGTAAATCAGGCCGTTGGAGCTACCCCAAAGGGGGCAGGGGAGGGGGTTTTCTCTTTAACCCCAATACCAACACAGGGAAACCATTACGCCAGACCGGTAGGGGGGAGACCGTCACTTTTGGGAAAGATGGAAGCGAGTTACCCACAATCAGTGGATCCTGGACTCCATCAGGGACGGCTTTAGGATAGATTTCAGAAATCCTCCTCCACAAACCTTCCAGCTGACTTATTTTGAGTCTCCTCTCCTTCAGCAACAGTTGCTATCAGATGTACAAAAGCTTCTGGTTCTGGGAGCCATCACCCAGGTCCCTCCTCCCAAGCACTTTGTGAAGAAGCCAGACGGGTCGGTAAGGACGATCATCAATTTAAAATTTCTAAACAGGTGGGTGACTTACAGGTTCAAGATGGAATCAATAAGGTCCACTACTCCTTTGATCCCACCAGGTGCTCACCTTTGCACATTGGACCTCAAGGATGTGTACTACCACATCCCCATACATCTTCAACATCAACAGTATCTAAGGTTTGCAGTCAAGTACAAGGAGGAGATTCTTCACTACCAATTTCAGTGCCTGCCGTTTGGGATTTCATCTGCCCCCCGTCTCTTCACAAAGATAGTATCGGAAATTATGGCCTACCTTCGCCAGAGTTCGATTACAATTGTGCCCTACTTGGACGATTTTCTGCTGATAGCAGATTCAGTACAAAAGCTGGAGGGGGACATCCATCAGACTTTGGCCCTATTCAAAGATCTGGGGTGGATTGTGAACTATCAAAAATCGGACCTAGTACCAGACACGAGTAAAGAATTCCTGGACACGAGGACACAGCACTCCTTTCTGCCGTAGAGGAAACAAATCAATATAAGAGAAAAGATGGAGTTGGTAATATTTATAAATATAATGTGTTAAATGGCTTCTGTGCTCCTCTGCTGGTGCTTTTCGTCGGTTGGTCCCAGCAGAGGAGCACACATCACTGTGAGTACACCAAACACTACACTTGGCCCCAGATCACCCCAATTAACCCCTTGATCACCCCTGTCAATCACTAGTGAAAGGGAAAAAAGTGATCAGTGTAAACTGTCACTTTTTTCCCCCCACTAGTATTGACGGTTAGGTTTTAGGTTAGTTTAGGCCCCTTTGTTAGGTAGTTAGCGTCGGTTAGAACCCAGCCCACCGCACCGCAGTCACTGATTCGCATTGGTACTTTTATAGTATCTGTAAGTGATCAGAACTGATCACAGTCAGATCTATAATAGTATTAGTGTCACCTTAGTTCGCCCTCCACCCAAAACGCAGTGTTTGCCCGATCAGGCCTGATCGGTCGCCCACATGTGCGTTCACCCACGCCCACCCCGCCGCAGTGACAAAAATTTAATTTTATTTTTTTATCACTGCACAATCACTTTACAAGCGCTGCGGCGATAAAAAAAAAATCGCAGCGGCTTCCGGTACGTCGCTAGCCTCCCATTTGTAAGACAGGCTTGCTTTTTTTCTTGGGTAGTCTCAGGGAATACCCCCTAAATTTAGTTGACCAAATTGCAAGTAAGGGGTATTCTTCTGAAGAGGCCTACAGGCTTCTGACCTAGTCGGATGAGGAATGGGAACCCTCATCTGATGAATCCAGCGGGTCAGAATACAAACCTGTAGAAAGCAGTGGCAGTCTGACCCAAAGTTCGGACGATGAGGTTGAGGTCCCTGATACCACCAGGTGTACCCGGCCCCGTGTTGCTAGACCACAGGTTGCGCAGGATCCGCTTCAAGAGCAGCAGAGTGGGGCTGGCGCTGTCGGATTACGTGGTGAGGCATACACCAGCAGCGCAGCCCATCCTGGACCTAGTACCAGCACTGCCGTAGAACATGGTGAAGTGGTGAGCACCAGAAGGGCAGTTGAAGCTGGTACGGTGGCACGTGCATTAGTTCCCCCGTTGAGCCCCTAGAGTCCCTGAGGTGCTGGCAAACCCTGATTGGTAGCCCCCAACTTCAGCCGCACCAGTAGTTCCCCCTTTCACCGCCCAGTCTGGAGTTCGGGTTGAGACAGCTCAGATCGGATCGGTTTTTTTGAGCTGTTCTTGACTGCGGAGCTCTTGGACTTAGTCGTGGCAGAAACAAATCGGTATGCCACTCAATTTATAGCCGCCAACCCGGGAAGCTTTTATGCCCAGTCTTTGGGCCTTCTCCTCAACATGGGCCTGACAAAATAGCATGAATTGCGGTCATATTGGTCAACAAACCCAATTCATCACTTGCCCATGTTCTCTGCTGCCATGTCCAGGACACGATTTGAGACCATCCTGCTTTTTCTGCACTTTAGTGACAACAGCACCTCTCGTCCCAGAGGCCACCCAGCTTTTGACCGGCTCCACAAAATTCGGCCCCTCATAGACCACCTCAACACCAAATTTGCAGATTTGTATACCCCTGAGCAAAACATCTGCATAGACTAGTCCCTTATACATTTTACTGGGCGCCTTGGCTTCAAACAATACATCCCAAGCAAGCGCGCCCGGTATGGGGTCAAATTGTATAAGCTCTGTGAAAGGGCCACAGGCTATACGCACAAATTTCGAGTCTATGAGGGTAAAGATCAGACCCTGGAGCCGGTCGGTTGCCCTGACTACCTGGGGAGCAGTGGGAAGACAGTCTGGGACTTGGTGTCACCCTTATTTGGCAAGGGGTACCATCTTTATGTGGACAATTTCTACACAAGTGTGCCCCTCTTCAGGCATTTGTTTTTAGAACAGATTGGCTGCTGTGGCACCACGCGACCTAGTCGCCGGGGCTTCCCCCAACGGCTCGTTACCACCCGTCTTGCAAAGGGGGAGAGGGCTGCCTTGTGTAACCAAGAACTGCTCGTGACGAAATGGAGAGACAAGCGTGACGTTTACATGCTCTCCTCTATTCACGCAGACACGACAATCCAAATAGAACGAGCAACCAGTGTCATTGAAAACCCCTCTCGGTCCACGACTATAATTTGCTCATGGGAGGGGTGGACTTCAATGACCAGATGTTGGCTCCTTATTTAGTGTCCCGCTGCACCAGACGCTGGTATAAGAAGGTGTCTGTATATACAATAGTTTTGTTCTCTACAGTAAGGCTGGGAGAATAGGATCCTTCCTCAAATTTCAGGAAGAGGTCATCGAGAACCTCCTGTGGCCCCATCCACCAGTGTAGTGAGCCGTCTACACGAGCGACATGCCCTATGCTTAGGGGAGTGTTTCCGGAAGTACCACACACAGGTACATTATTAGCATAGGGATTGCGTGACACAGGACAGGCACACAGGGCTCTTAGGGCCCTTTCACTCACAGCTGCTACAAACCTCTCCTTTCACCTGGGACAAAGTTCGTAATGTACTTTGCCACATCTTTTGGGGATTTGCGCTTTGCACATTGTCCTATAAAGGTAAAAAAATAAATAAAAAAAGTTAATGTTCTGTTCCAAAAGTTCAATAAAGTTGATAAAAGTTAATGTTCTGTTCAAATGTTATATAAAGTTAATGTTAATAAATTTATTGCGTTGTGGCCTGTTTTTTTTACCTTCTAGGTGGACCAACCAATGAACCAGCTGCAGCACTGATGTGCATTCTGACAGAAACATTGCGCTGCTGTCAGATTACACAAAAGTCGGTGTATGCGGCGCTGCAAGACGAGATTTCTCCTCTGCAGTAAAAAATATACGTTTGCCAAGGCTTATGAGCTGAGGGGCGGTGTTCATATGCTTTGGCAAACACTTTGTATATAAAAAAAATAAAAAAAAATAAAAATCCCGGCAATGATTTATTCATCCACATCGATTGATGTGAATGGAGAAATCGGGTTTGCCAGGGCATACGAGCTGAGTGGGTTTGGATGTTGGGCGGAGCTCCTATGTCCTGGCAGACGCCTTTCCCCTCCTTTTTTTTTTTTTTCATCCACATTGATCGATGCGAATGAAGAAATCTGCGCCGTTAATTTTTTTTCTTTCAGCCCAGAGGCTGAACGGAAAAAATAAATCTCATTACCCGTATGCTCAATATAAGGAGAATAGCAGAAACTCCTAATGCTGGCCATACATGTAATGATTGTGGAGACCCTCAAATGCCAGGGCAGTACAAACACCCCACAAATGACCCCATTTTTGAAAGAAGACACCCCAAGGTATTCGCTGAGGGGCATATTGAGTCCATGAAAGATTGAACTTTTTGTCCCAAGATAGCAGAAAGTGAGACTTTGTGAGAAAAAACAAAAATAAATCAATTTCCGCTAACTTGTGCCAAATAAAATCTTCTATGAACTCGCCATGCCCCTCATGGAATACCTTGGGGTGTCTTCTTTCCAAAATGGGGTCACTTGTGGGGTATTTATACTGCCCTGGCATTTTAGGGGCCCTAAAGCGTGAGAAGAAATCTGGAATCCAAATGTCTAAAAATGCCCTCCTAAAAGGAATTTGGGCCCCTTTGCGCACCTAGGCTGCAAAAAAGTGTCCCACATGTGGTATCGCCGTACTCAGGAGAAGTTGGGCAATGTGTTTTGGGGTGTCTTTTTACATATACCCATGCTGGGTGAGAGAAATATCTCTCTAAAATGACAACTTTGTATAAAAAAAATGGGAAAAGTTTACTTTTAGAAAGATATTTCTCTCACCCAGCATGGGTATATGTAAAAATACACCACAAAACACATTGCCCTACTTCTTCTGAGTACGGCGATACCACATGTGTGACACTTTTTTGCAGCCTAGGTGGGCAAAGGGGCCCAAATTCTAAAGAGCACCTTTAGGATTTCACAGGGTATTTTTTACACATTTGGATTTCAAGCTACTTCTCATGCATTAGGGCCCCCCAAATGCCAGGGCAGTATAAATACCCCACAAGTGACCCCATTTTGGAAAGTAGACACCCCAAGGTATTTCGTGATGGGCATAGTGAGTTCATGGAAGTTTTTATTTTGTCACAAGTTAGTGCAATATGAGGCTTTGTAAGAAAAAAATAAAATATAATTTTCCGCTAACTTGTGACAAAAAATAAAAACTTCTATGAACTCACTATGCCCATCAGCGAATACCTTAGGGTGTCTACTTTCCGAATTTTTTGCGGGTGTTTCTACTGTCTTGGCATTGTAGAACCTTAGGAAACTTGACAGGTGCTCAGAAAGTCAGAGCTGCTTCAAAATGCGGAAATTCACATTTTTGTACCATAGTTTGTAAACGCTATAACTTTTGCGCAAACCAATAAATATACACTTATTGCATTTTTTTTTATCAAAGACATGTAGAACAATAAATTTAGAGAAAACTTTATATAGAAATGTAGTTTTATTTGAAAAATTTTACAACTGAACCTGAAAAATGTCATTTTTTTGCAAAAAAAAAAATCGTTAAATTTCGATTAATAACAAAAAAAGTAAAAATCTCAGCAGCAATAAAATACCACCAAATGAAAGCTCTATTAGTGAGAAGGAGGTAAAATTAATTTGGGCGGTAAGTTGTATGACCGAGCAATAAACCGTGAAAGTAGTGTAGTGCAGAATTGTAAATAGTGTCTGAGAGCCAATTAGGTCAAAATCAGGTGGTAGAAACCCTTTAAGGGATGGAATATGGCGGGGGGAGTGGGAAGAGGAGGTAGGCGAGTTGCATGGCAGCGGGTTGTTATTCACCATTAGCAGTCCTGGAGGGGGATGTAGACCCTAGGTTTAAATCGGCTCCAATTTTGGGACGTATGAGGAAGGTCTGGACTAAAGCTAGAGAGATCTTGGGTATCTCAGGATTGTTGAATATTTCTCCCATCTGGATTAATCCTCTTCTATCTGAATTATACCAAGTAAAGGAGTTCACACAATGGGGAAGGAATGGGATTTGGAATATTGGTCAGTTGTGCTCTCGGGGTTTTCTAAAACAGTTCCAGCAGCTGTGCTCTGAGTTTGGCCTCCCCTCCACACACTTCTATAAATACTTGCAGCTGAGGCACGCATTGGATGCGCAATCCAGGCTTTCCTCACTACAATACATGACTAATCAGATGCTCGATGTTGTGGTGGCAACAGGGTCTGTAAATAGAGCCGTCTCAAAAGTCTATCTTTCATTGCATGCTGAATACTTGAAGAAATTCCAGATTCAGATTAAAGTAAAATGGGAAAAAGATGTGCGAACGATTACTGACACCCAGTGGGAAGACACGCTTGCATTGACCCCAAATTTCTCTCCTAGTGAAGCAGCTAGGCTATCGCAGCCGTTTATGTTACAGAGTATATAAAACCCCGACATTCCTCTTTAAAATTAGGTATAGAACGGACTCCTGCTGTCTGAAGTGTGGGGAGGCAGGGGCTGACTTACTACATATGCTGGGGGGGGGGGCTGTTGGAGAACACCTTTGAAGACTAATTTGTCAGATGGGGCATCCATGAATGCAATTATTTTTTTCCCCAACACATTCCATAAATGCTTATTGTGATCTGGGGAATTTAGAGGACAAGTTAACACTTTAAACTCTGTTGTGTTCCTTAATCTATTTTTGAAAGCAATGTCCCTTTCCCTGCTGAAATGGGGTGGGCAATCAGTATCAGAAGGCTAGGAGTCTGACATCCCAATCAGCTGTTTTGTGTAGCGGACATTGCTGGAAACCATATAGTGGATGGAGATGGAAACAGAAGGTTCTGTCAGTTGTGGATAGTGGCTGTGCTACTGCAGCTAAGCTCCCATTCAGTACCTAAGTCCTGGAAAACCCCACATCTGGACCTGGTACAAATCCCTTCTGACTGACAGAAGACTTAGGCCTCATGCACACGACAGTTGTTTTTATCGGCCTCCATTCGTTTTTTTGCGGATAGGATGGGGACCCATTCATTTCAATGGGTCAGCAAAAAAATGCTGATAGTTCGTGTCCGTTTTTCCCTTCAGCAAAAAAAATAAAAAATAGTGCATGTCCTACTTTTTTCACATTTGCGGACAAGGATAGGCATTTATTATTACAAGGGATCTGCCGCATCAATTTTTTTGGTGGATGCACAATTTGCGGACACAAAAAACAACGGTCGTGTGCATGAGGCCTTATTCACACAGTCTTTGGCGAGTCATTTCCATCAGTGATTGTGAGCCAAAAATAGGTGCAGGTCAAAAACAAAGAACAGGTGCAGATCTTTCCCTTATGTCTGTGTAGGCTCCACTCCTGGTTTTGGCTCACAATCACTGATAGAAATAACAGATTTGTAAATTAGTGCTCCGCTGACGGAACTCAATGTTCTACCCTGGCCTAGTCTTGCCTTCCAGCTTTCATAAATGGTTGGCACAGGGTCTCCAAAGGGATTCTCTGGGAATTGAATTAAGAAAATTAAAATACGGTACTTAATTACTTTTATTATAAATACATTCCCAAATACCTTTCATTAGTTATAATAGCTTGTTTTTTCTGGGGAGCAATTAGGAGAAACAAAATGGCTGCTATCCTATTAGTACACACACAACCTGTCCTTATCACACAGGAGGACAAGTTACTTCACAACACTGAGTCAAAGAGTTCCCTTACGTTCCAACAGCAGCACAACTGCCCCTGTGGACAATCAGGACAGGTGGAACTTTTATTAATTAAATCAAAATAAAGTGATAATTAACCAAATAGGCCCCTATAAAGTTCTCCCCAAACACACACACATACCGTACGATTTTTTCTGTCCTGCGGACAGAAGGGACAGGTGGTGGTCTCTTGGAGACCAATTTGTTCAATATGTATTTTAATTTCTATTTCTGTTCTTACAGTTTCAGCCGTGAGGACCGGCGTGTGGTTTACCGCTGGGCGACGATCCCTTGCACCTTAAGCTGTCCGTTCCTGACGCAGACTGGGTCTTATGTTTACCTTGTGTAGAGCAGTTTAGGTAGCGTTTTTCTAAACCTACCATGCTTCACTGCCGCCATTTTGTTCATAATAGACTCCTCTCAGATGACTCTCTCCCTCGCTCAGGAGAGATGCCAAAGTAATCAGAGCAGCAGTGTTTCTGATGGTCCCCCGTGTGGTGTCCATCAGAACCTTGATGAAGATGTTGGGCCACATGTCAGCAACTGCAGAGGCAGTCCCTTGGGCCCTGGCACACTTGCGCCCTCTTCAGTCAGAAGTGTTGGGCCTGTGGAACCGCAACCTTACTGGGTTAGACAAGAAATTCTCTCTGTCTCTTTGGGTATGCCGCTCCCTCAGGTGGTGGCAGCAGCTGAAAGATGGGAGGTCCTTGATTCCACCCCGGTGGATCATGTTGACCACAGATGCATCCCTTCTAGGTTGGGGAGCCCATCTGGAAGGAGTTCCAGTACAGCGTACTTGGACTCCCCAAGAGGACCAAATGTCGTCAAACTTGAGACTTAAAAGCGGTCCGGTTGGCGCTCCTACACTTCACGCCTCAAGTCCAGGGCAAGGCAGTCAGAGTTCGCTCGGACAATATGATGACAGTATTCTACATAAACAGACAGGGAGGAATGAGATCTCAACCTCTCTTTCAGGAAGTGGGATTGATCCTGTCTTGGGCAGAGAAGAACCTTACCCACCTAGCCGCAGTTCACATCAGAGGAATTCTTAATGTAGTAGAGCAGGGATGTCAAACCCGTGGCCCTCCAGCTGTTGCAAAACTAAAACTCCCATCATGCATGGGCATACTGCAGCTATCAGGGAATGCTGGGAGTTGTAGTTTTGCAACATCTGGAGGGCCATGAGTTTGACATCCATGTAGTAGAGGATCGTCTAAGTCGAAATCTTCCGGTGCCAGGCGAGTGGTCCCTAAGCCAAGAAGTCTTCCATCAGATTAGACAACGGTGGGGAATGCCAGAGATCGATCTCATGGCGACAAGGTTCAACGCCAAGGTGGACAGATTCTGCTCCCTATACAGGGAACCCAATCCTTGGGCAGTAGATGCTCTGCCCATTCCATGGAGGTTCAGGCTGGCCTATGTATTCCCTCCAGTTTCCATGATACCAACAGTATTGATGAAACTCAGGCAAGACCAGACCTCAGTGATCGCCATAATACCTTTCTGGCCTAAGAGGTCTTGGTTCACCTAGCTCAGGCACATGAGCCAGAGGCAAAATTGGAAGCTTCCCCTGAGGCAGGACCTAGTAGGTCCTGCCTAGACTTGAAGAGTCTCAATCTGACAGCCTGGAGGTTGATCACCCCCTTCTAGAGTCTAGTGGGTTTTCTGCGAGGGTCCTGAGGACTTTATCTCATTCCAGATCGGTAGCTACCAACAAAACCTATTCCAGAATCAGAAGGATTTTTCTGCAGTGGTGTGCCCTAAATGAGATGTTCTTATTGGATCTCTCTCTTTCTTCCTTTCTTCAGTTCCTACAGGATGGATTAGACAAAGGTCTCAAACCTTCAACCTTAAGGGTACATACCTCAGCTTTGTCTGCAGTTTTGGGCAAGCCCTTTTCTAAAGGACCCTCTAATCAAAAGGTTCCTTAAAGGAGCCATAAGACTGCAACATAGGATCCTGAGCCCTATACCTCAGTGGGATCTGTCAGTCGTGCTCAGGGAGTTATGCTCTCCCCCCTTTGAGCTCCTTCAGAGCGTGGATTTAAAATTCTTATCTTGGAAAAACCTGTTTTTTGCTTGCCATTACTTCAGCAAAGAGAATCAGAGAATTGCAAGCCTTGGCTGCTGTGGAGCCATGTACTCTATTTTTACCGGATAGAGTCCTCCTGCGGTTTCCTAAGGTCTTTATACAAAAGGTGGTCGCGCTGCAAGGTATACGTCTCAATTCACAAGCTCAAGAGAAGTGGCAATCTTCTTTGACATAACCAGCACACCTGAGTCCCGCTGGATAGTAGCCTTTTCTCAAAGCAACCTTCCTACGGAATCAAAGTTTCGGGTACATAGTGAAGGGCCGCAAAGTGGAGTTAACAAAACTCTTATTATACTCACAAAAAATCGTGAATAACATGCCTTATAAAATCATAAAGTCAGGTCCATCAGATCCAATGCCCTACCTAGGTTTCGCCGATAAGGCTTCCTCAGGGGCGATCATGCCACCCTTCTCTGCACACTGCATTATATAGGGTTAATCTTTATCCCCTCCCATTCCTTTGCAGGCAACACCCACCCTATAAATTATATTCTTTAAAACATTTGATACATATATCATTGCACATGTTACATATTCTTTCTTAGGACCATAAATAATCATAAAACATACATAAATACTCAATATATAAGAACATCAAAACAGATCATATCCGATATCAGAATCCAATACAGACCCACTCCTATTTGTAGCGCTACAACTATCCCCACTGTTGCAAAAAACAAATATCCAACACGGTCAAACATCCCGCAGACACTCCTTAGTCGGTCCATTCCGTACTGTTTTATTAAAATTATCTCCCTCCTGTATTCCTTAACTTCATTCATAACTACTTCCCTAGTCACATGATGTCATCCCACCAATAGCTAACCACTAACAACTACACCCACTTTTTACTCGACCAATAAAGCAGAGATCCCACACTAATCCAGCAGACAGGGCTTCAAATCGAAATCAATGTTTAAGCCACAGGGTTGTAATGTCTTCATTTTGAATATCCATTCCACTTCTCGTCAATCTGTTTGTCTCCCAGGGTCACCTCCTCTCAAATCCAATTTCACCTTTTCCACTCCTGCGAACCACAAACCTCTCGGGTCCTTACCATGCATTTTCTTAAAATGCATCGATACACTATGACTTTCCAACCCTTTCTTTATATTGTTAATATGCTCCTGTATCCTTGTCTTAAGTTTGCGCAAGGTTCTCCCTATATAAAACAAATATACTATTCCCATATGTTCGCAACCTATTTCTCCTTTTATTTTATATTCTTCTCCACTTCCTGCTACTATCTTCTGGTTGTTTCTCACCTTTTTTTTTTTTTTTTTTTTTTTTTTTTTATCATCCTTGCTGCGGTTTCTGCATGCAATGCAGAATCCGCACCCTGTGAACTGATCCCTCTCTTTCTTTTCCATTTTCACTTGGATGTAGCTCCAGACCAGGGAACTCTTCAAATTTGGGGCCTTCCGATATATCACCTCTGGTTTACTTGGTATAACCCCCATCCCCCTTCTTTCCGCAATTTAAACCAGGTCATTTCTTTACCAGTTTTTTTTTTTTTTTATCAGTCTCCAGTGTCGGAAGAAGAGCAGGTCTTACAGACCCTAGATGTTGCCAGAAGTATGAGACTATACCTAGAAAGAACTAAAGACTTAAGGATCCAAAAATGTTTTCATTCTTTTTGCAGGAAGGAACAAAGGTCTTAAAACTTCTAAACTGACATTAAGCCGTTGGATCAAAGAAGCCATCGGAGAAGCTTTTGTCACTCAGGGATTGGCGCCCCCTGCTTTTATCCACGCTCATTCTACCCAAGCAGTAGCTGCATCTACGGCTGAGAGGAGCCTAGTAACTTTGGAGCACATTTGTGCTGTTGCCTCATGGAGTTCCCACTCTACATTTGTAAGCCATTATAGGCTTGACTAAAGGAGTTCAGTTCAGCTGGAAGACCCTCCCTCAGGGGTCGAGTGGAGGGGGAACGCATGGGAACGGCGTTCCTGCACTTTTTTCATGGCAGGAACGCCGTTCCCTTTCAGCCTCAAGCCAGGAGAACACGGCTGAATCAGATTCACAGGGGGAGACGGAGCGCACTGTGCAGGGCAGGTTAAGGGAGGAGGGGCGGCTTCAGTTGAGAGGAAGCTGTCTGTGCGGTGCCGCTGCCTGCGACTCCTCTCATGGCGCCCCGCCCCCTAATGACATCATCTCCTTCACTACGAGATCATTTAGAATGTCTTTTAGAAAAGTTTGTCCTGGGATTCAAACTCACGACCTCTACACATCAGAGGAAGGCATTTACCCTCACAGCCATGAAAGCCATCTAGGTAAATGCTTAAAAAAAAAAAAAAAAAAAAAAAAATATAAGACTTCTAATTATACCTAGTGTACTGATATCTAGTGTACAACCATACACATGACAGCTGCCCACTGTGTATGGATGTAGCAGAGCTGGGTGTGTTGGGGCAGCTGTCATGTGTATGGTTGTACACTAGGTATCAGTACACTAGGTATAAGTAGAAGTCTTATTTATTTTTTTTTTAAACAGCTACCTTGACAGCTTTTATGGCTGTGAGGGTAAATGCCTTGCCTCTGATGTGTAGAGGTCATGAGTTCGAATCCCAGGACAAACTTTTCTAAAAGTGTTTTTTTTTTTTTATAAGACTTCTACTGATACCTAGTTTACTGATACCAAGTGTACAACCATACACATGACAGCTGCCCACTGTGTATGGATGTAGCAGGGCTGGGTGTGTTGGGGCAGCTGTCATGTGTATGGTTGTACACTAGGTATCAGTACACTAGGTATAAGTAGAAGTCTTAGTTTTTTTTTTTTTAAGCAACTACCTCAACAGCTTTTATGGCTGTGAGGGTAAATGCCTTGCCTGTAATGTGTAGAGGTCATGAGTTCGAATCCCAGGACAAACTAAAAGTGTTTTTTTTTCTTTTTCTGATACTTCTACTGATACCTTGTGTACTGATACCTAGTGTACAACCATACACATGACAGCTGCCCCAACACACCCAGCTCTGCTACATCCATACACAGTGGGCAAAGTTACCTACAGTAGAAGTCTTATATATATATATTTTTAAGTAGCAAGCTAGACAGCTTTCATAGCTGTGAGGGCATATGCCTTGCTTCTGCTGTGTAGAGGTCATGAGATTGAATCCCAGGACAAACTTTTCTAAAAGTGCTATTTTTTTAATTTATTTTTTAGTCCGCAGCGACACAAATTACAGCATGCTAGATTTTCTGTGCTTTTTTATTTTTTGGAGGGGGGGGGGGGTTGCAGTGGATCTTGGGTGAGTTCCCACACTTTTTTTCCCAGGACTTGACCCCTGCCCTCCCTCATAAGTTCTCTTCTTGCTAAGTCCCCAGTTGTGCTGCTGTTGGGACGTAAGGGATTCGTTAATTTTATTCCAGGACACGGAGGCTCCTATTGCTATCTCTCTCTTTACTGTGTTTCCATAGCAGCAAAGAAAAACACTTTAAACATGCAGTAACTATGGCAACAAGCCCC
This sequence comes from Bufo gargarizans, assembly GCF_014858855.1. Taxonomy (NCBI): domain Eukaryota; kingdom Metazoa; phylum Chordata; class Amphibia; order Anura; family Bufonidae; genus Bufo; species Bufo gargarizans. Next base: position 300,377,990 of record NC_058082.1, on the reverse strand, counting down.
ACCCTGTCACTCCCAGTGTCCATATAACCCCTGGTCACACTGGAGCAGTCCTCTTTCTTTGCTGCTCCAGTTAAGTATACACTTCCGTAGCAGTTGTCTTATGCCCTGAGGTGTTCCCATTTGGGCATCCCTTAGGGCATTATATCGCATTATATCGCATTATTTCTCATTGGTGTATATATTGTGGTATCTACTGTTATTAACCTGTAGGTTTTTTCCTTTCTGGTGTACGTTTTTTCGATTACATAGGAGATTTCTATATATCTATCCTCTTCCTTCAGTTGCCTCTCCTCTCCCCGCCGTTTGCGGCGTTCCGCTTCGGCTGGGGGGGGAGTGGGCGCACCGTTTCTCAGCGGGGTATTGCCCTCTTACCCCTCGTTGTCCCCAAGCCTGCGCTGCTCGTCCGCGCTTTGGGAGGAGGCGGCGCCATTTCGCGCGCTTCTTCTCCTTCTTCTTTGTTCTCCTCCGTCTTCTCGCGAGATCTCGGGTGCTAACTGCAGCCGAGGTCTCGCGGGATTTCGTGCGGCGCGCTGTTCCGGTGCGGTTTCTTCTGCCTCAGCGAGCATCCTGCAGCGCCGGTCCTGGGCTTGTGCGGTCTGGTTTTTTCTTGCTTCCGTTTCTCCTTCTGCTTTTACAGGGTGACTAACCCTCTATATGTCGCGCCATTCTCGCTCTCGCTCCCGCTCCCCTAATGTCGGCCCCCCTCAGGACCTGGAGTCCAGGGGCCACGTTCCTCCCTCCTCCAGGAGATCTAGCCTCCCTACCAGGGAACCTCCTATAGTGGATGCCCAGAGCTTGGCCATTCAGCGCTCAATTTCAAGCGCTATCATGTCTGCCATGGGGTCCATGTCCACAGCAATTTCTCAATCTGTGACCCAAGCCCTAGCTATTCAGCCCCCTCATGCCTCCAGAACAACAGAGAACGATGGCATTGTTCCATCCACTGACGACGCGCTAAGGTCGCGTAAAAGAGCCTGTCCACGCCAGGCAGAACGTGCGCGTTGTTGGAAGTCGGCGCGGTCACAGCCCGAACATGTTTCTGACTCTGATAGAGAGTCTGATGAGGAGGCACGGCGATACTCCCTGCATGGCTCAGAGGAGGATTTGACTGGGGTCGCGGTTGACCCCATTGATGTCGATTTGCCGCCATCCGCTGCTGCGGCATACCCGGATGCCCCGTCTGGGTCTGCGGATCCTCTTGTGGATCCTTTGGGGGATCCTATGTTTGACCCCAATGCTTTACACCACCCGCGGTCTTCTGAGTGGCTTCCTGCCCCGCATGTAGCCCAGTACATTGAGTCAATGGCCCGTAAACCCCTCACAAAGGAGGCACGTACCAAACTGCGGGCTGAATGCCCTAGGCCCCTGATCCCGCATAAAGTTTGTGAGACACCGGTGGTGGACCCAAAGATGGTCCAGTTCTTGACTAAAACAGGGTTTAATCCCCGTAAAGGCCTGGATTCTGCCCTTAGGGCGTGCCAGGATAAAGTTTTGGACATCATGGGGCCACTGGCCAAGATTCTGGACATGGCCGAGGCGGCCAAGGCGGCTGGTAATCAGGTAGATCCTGAAGAATTAACTGGATGGGCTCAGAGGGCGGTTTGCCTTACGGGCAACGCTAACACCTCGTTGGCTATAGAACGGCGCAAAGCGCTTCTTATGAAAATTGAGCCGAAACTGGCTAATTTGGCTATTTCTGAGGCGGGCAAGGATGCCCAGGGGCTCCTCTTTGGAGAACCTTTTATTAAGGAGCTCGGAAAATATGTTGGGGCTTTTACTGCCCTTGATAAGGCGCAAGCGTCTATGCGCAAGGTTTTCCCAAACCGTTTTTCAGCCAGGGCCGGCAGTTTCAGGGGCCGTCTGCCCGGCCGTTCCTCCTCCTATGCCCGTGGTTCGGGCAGAGGCTCCTTTGTCCACAGACCCTCGTTGCAGGACCAGCAACATCAGCCCTCCTTTTTTCCCACCCGGGGCGGCTACAACCGCGGCAGGGGATTCCGTGGACACCCTAGCTCCAGGAAACCATACGGTGAGTCATCTATTCAATGTTCCTCCTGTGTCCAGTTGTCCGGTGGGGGGAAGACTCCAGTACTTTTCCCATGCGTGGAGAAAAGTATCTTCCGACCCGTGGATTCTGTCTACGGTCAGGGGATTCGTGATCGAATTAGTGTCAAACCCTGTGGGTCTTTCCCCCCCTTGTATCCGTGTGCCGTCCGGGTCCGCTCGCGCCCTCATAGAATCGGAGCTCTCGGTCCTTTGAGACAAAGGGGCAATAGAGTTGGCTCCCGGGGATTCCTTGGGGGTCTTGAGCAGCATCTTTCTGGTGCAGAAGAAAGGGGGTCAGCTGCGCCCTGTCATCAATCTGAAGGCACTGAACAATTTCGTCAGGTACCGCCATTTCAAAATGGAGGGGATTCATCTCTTGAGGGACATGCTCCTTCCAGGATATTGGATGGCGAAATTAGATTTGAAAGACGCTTACCTCACGGTGCCGGTGGCAACGGAGTCAAGGGATTTGTTACGTTTTGCCTGGAGAGGTCAAGTGTGGCGCTTTACGTGCCTTCCCTTCGGCCTCTCCTGCGCCCCTTGGTGCTTCACCAAGCTACTACGCCCGGTGGTGGCCTGGTTGCGCAGTCGGGGGGTGCGTCTGATAGTATACCTGGACGACATTTTGTTCATGGCGTCCAGTCCGGCTTCCCTTCTGTCACACCTTCAGTTGGCCACCTCCCTCATATCCGGTCTGGGGTTCATCATCAATCAGGAGAAATCTTGTTTGATTCCGTCCACCACTATGGAATTTTTGGGTTTCCAGATCGATTCGGTCTCACAATCTCTCAGTCTGCCGCAATCAAAGGTTCTGAGTATTCGGAAGGAGTTGAGGCACGCTCTGTCGTTGCCTCAGATATCCCTGAGACATCTGGCCTGGATAATAGGGCTTCTGGCTTCCTCCATCCAGGCAATTTTTCCGGCACCCCTCCATTACAGGGTGCTTCAGCGCCTCAAGATTGCTTACCTTCGGGAGGGTGCATCTTATGCCGATACAATCGTGCTGGATACGGAGACCAGGCACGAGTTGAGCTGGTGGATCCACAACCTCTCAATGTGGAACGGCAGAGCCATTTTTGGGCCTCAGCCGGACCTTGTCATCGAGTCGGACGCCAGTCTCCACGGGTGGGACGCTCATTGCAACGGCGTCTCCACCGGGGGTCCATGGTCCATCTCTGGCGATCCGCAGCTTTGTCAACAACACGGTCAAGGTTTGTGTCAGACTCCGCATGGACAACGTGTCGGCGGTCCGGTACATCAACTTTATGGGTGGAACGCGCTCGTCAGTGCTCACTCATTTGGCCATGGATTTTTGGGACCAATGTTTCTCCAGGGGGATCATGGTGGTCGCGGAATATCTTCCGGGTCTCCACAATATGAGAGCAGACTGGAGTTCGCGGTATCTTTCGGATGCCAGCGACTGGAAATTGGATTCCGGGGTTTTCGATGCCGTGTCATCTCGATGGGGTCCATTCTCCATCGACCTCTTTGCATCACGCCTCAACGCTCAGCTACCCAGATTTTTCAGCTGGCGTCCGGATCCGGAAGCGGTGGACGCTTTCCTCCAAGAGTGGTCGACTCCAGTCCTGTACGCATTCCCTCTATTTGCTCTAATCCCGAGGGTTCTTCTCCAGATCCGTCGCCAGTCGGCGGAACTGGTTCTCATTTTGCCCCTTTGGAAGTCGCAGTCGTGGTTTCCCCACCTTCTGGATCTTCTCATCACCGAGCCAGTTTTGCTCCCCGCTTTTCCCCACCTGCTCAGGGATCCAGCGGGTCGGTTTCACCCTCTACTCATCGACGGAACTCTACACCTCCTCGCGTGCAGAGTCTCGGGGGTCCCTGGGAGGTCTCAGGAGTTTCGGAGACGGCTCGTTTCTTGCTGGCAAGCGCTTGGGCATCCGGAACCAGACGAGCTTATCGTTCGGCTTGGGATTCCTGGGCTCATTGGTGCCTCTCAGGGAATCTGGATCCCACTGAAGCTCCTGTAACGGCTATTTTATCTTTCTTGTCTGCCTTGTTTGATGAGGGCAAGGCATACCGGACTATTAATCTGTATAGGTCTGCCATCTCGTCTAGGCACTTGGGGTTTGACGGTCGTCCGGCGGGCCAGCATCCCCTGGTCTGTAGATTGTTGCGGGGTTCTCGCCTTTCTCGTCCTCCGAGGCCGCGTTTTTCCGCTACTTGGGATGTTTCCATCGTTTTGTCCTTCCTCCAGGATTGGCCCTCTAATGACGTCCTGTCGTTGAGGCAACTCTCGGCTAAGTTGGTCACCCTCTTGTGCTTGATCTCCTGCAAGAGGGTTTCTGACGTCCGGGTGTTGGATCATGACGCCCGATCCTTCTCGCCGGTGGGCGTGACGTTTAATATCTCCCGGCGTACGAAGACAAACATTCGCTCGGTTTCCTATCCGTATTTTCCGGAGTCTCCGCAACTTTGTCCTGGCACTTGTCTGCAGGAATACGAACGTCGTACCTGTCGGTTGAGTGTTCCTGAGTTTCCTCATCTCTTTATATCCTTCCGTAGACCTTTTCACCCGGTGACCAGTGTTACCCTTTCGCGTTGGGTCAAATGGGTTCTATCCCTGGCGGGTATTGATACCTCCATTTTTACGGCTCATTCGGTTCGCAGTGCCTCTGCCACCTCTATGACGGTTTCTGGTGCCCGTTTAGAGGATGTTATGAGGTTAGCGGATTGGTCTAGGGCTTCTACCTTTCGTGAATTTTACTTTAGGCCACCATCTCATGCTTTCTCGTCTGTGGTGGCCCAGCTTTAAACTTGCAATAGGAGCCTCCGTGTCCTGGAATAAAATTTCATGATTTTACTATTCCATGACGTAGTCATGATTTTATAAAGGACACGGAGGCGAGTATTGCCCACCCGTTTTTCCCTCCCTAGAATATCGATTGTTTTATCTGTCATTTGGATAGTTTGATTTAGTTCATTTATATGAATCGGTTGATATGTGTCTTCCTGTGTCTGAATTGTATACTACCGTATGTATTTGCTTGGTTTTTCCTAGGTTGATGTTCAAGTCAAGATGTCCGGAATGTTCGCAGTTTCGTTGATCGAGGTTCCAGTCGAGATGTCCGGAATGTGCACAGTCTCGTGGACAAGTCGGATCCGAACCTCCGTTCCAGTTGTCAGTTTCTAGTTCGGGAGACCTGAAGTCTGTTCGTCGTTCATGTTTGGGCGTCCATCAGTTTGCAGTTTGGTGGACCACCAAAGAAAGAGGAGTGTGACCAGGGGTTATATGGACACTGGGAGTGACAGGGTGGGGCTTGTTGCCATAGTTACTGCATGTTTAAAGTGTTTTTCTTTGCTGCTATGGAAACACAGTAAAGAGAGAGATAGCAATACTCGCCTCCGTGTCCTTTATAAAATCATGACTTTACGTCATGGAATAGTAAAATCATGAAATTTCTAACGATAATTTGCTTTCCCATAGTCCTGACAGCAGCACACGTATATCCCTTCCTCTAATTTTTGTGGGGTTATTACTTAACATTTCGCACCGTGTGTGTGTGTGTGTGTGTGTGTGTGTGTGTGTGTGTGTGTGTGTGTTTGGGGAGGAATTTATAGGGGCCTAATTGGTTAATTATCACTTTATTTAGATTTAATTAATACAAGTTCTACCTGTCCTGATGGTCCACAGGGGCAGTAATACCCCCAGTTGTGCTGCTGTTAGGACTAAGGGAAAACAAATTATCGCTAGAAATTAACGACTGCCTCACCTTCCTCTCCTACTTGTCAGGGATTATGCTCCCGAATCTCTGTAGGATAGAAGTTCATTAGGAAAAATATAGTAAAGAGAGAAGGGTGGGGATGTGGATAATGAGCAGAATCACTTGTATGCAGTCTATCACAGTCTGTCCTGTGTTGGGACCAACACAGATGGCTTCAGCTGCCAAGTGCACATGTATCAGGTCAGCCATTCTTATAGGCACAAATCTGCTGAGATGCCATTTAATGTGATGTGTTGTCCTTTAACAGAGTTGCTTTAAAGGGACACCGACAGGCCTTATAAACATATTTAGTTATTCCTATGCAGTGATAGATCTATTAAAGTGTATTCCAATGATATAAGAGTACCCCTGTCCGCATTGTAAACCATGTAAAAACAACTTTATATTCATCTGTCAATCACATTTTTTTATGCCCAAGGACGTTTTTTCTCATACCTTTGTGCCCAGCCACACCTCAACTGTCGATTCCTACCGCCTAGCTCATTATTATTCACTGCGCTGGGCGGCTCTTACATTCCCCGATCCTGTCAGCGGAGAGAAGAGTTTCTTGGCCGGCGCATTAACCATCTGAATTTCTGATGACATCAGCGCTGGATACGAGTGCCTTGGAGGAGAGATCGGACGCAGGCGCATTCAATTACAGGCTCTATCGGGCATGCGTGGGAACTGACAGGATCGGGGAATGTAAGAGCTGCCCAGCGCAGTGAATAATAATGAGCTGGGAAGCGGTAGAAATCGACAGTTGAGGCGCGGCTGGGCACAAAGGTATGAGAAAAAACGCCCCTTGGGCATAAAGAAATGTGATTGACAGATGAATATAAAGTTGTTTTTACATGGTTTACAATGCAGACAGGGGTACTCTTAAATCATTGGAATACACTTTAATAGATCCATCACTGCATAGGCATAACTAAATATGTTTATAGGGCCTGTCAGTGTCCCTCTAAACTCTTTTATAAAAACATACCTATAAAGGCCCAGCATAAACCCTCTGCATTAGGCTACATGCATATGAATGTTGTTTGTTTCAGTGTCCGCTCCGTTTTTTTTTGCGGATAGGATGTGGACCCATTCATTTCAATAGGTCCGCAAACAATGCGGACAGCGCACCGTGGGCTGTCCGCATCAGTATGTCCGCTCCGTGACCCCGCAAAAAAATAAAAATAGAACACGTACTATTCTTGTTAGTTTTAGGCAGGCAGTTACAATGGATCCATAAAAAAAAAAAAAAAAAAAAAAAAATGATGGCATCCGTTTTTTGGGAAAGATCCGCAATTTGCGGACTGCAAAACACATACGGTCGTGTGCATGTAGCCCAATCCAAATATTTTCTGATGGTTAGCTTCATTAATCTAGAATACCCTTATTTGTTGTAACAAATACATTTTAGTCTGTTGACCCTCCCTTGCAATAAAAATTATAACTGTGGAAAAAAAAAAGACCCACATTACCAACATATACAGTATAATACAACCAGATTTTTGTCTATGGTGACTAGGACCAACAGTATAAATTATATTCAATACTACTTCTGGTTAGAAAGGATGAATTAGTTTATTTTACTGAATCATATATTTACAAGTATTCGAGGGATTGTATAAAAACCCTTATGTATGACCCAGGGTTCCTTATACATACCATAGCATATCAAACAGTGAACTATGCAACAGCTTCATTTTTTACAATAAAAATTCCCTCTGCAAAATAAAATCAACCTCTCAGTAGCTTAGTGCAGTTTAAAAAAATAGGATTACAAATTTACCATTTTCTAAAAATCAAAAGATGTTTTACACAGCGGATTTAACATTGTGAAATGACGAGTCAACACAAAAAGGCACAAACACTGACTATACCTCAGTGATAAAGGAGGGATACGATGAAGGGCTCATGCACACGACAGTTTGTATTTTATGGTCCGCAAAATACAGATCCCCAAAAAAATACAGATGATGGAACACACAGTTATTTCAGTTTTTTGCAGCCCAATTGAAGTGAATGGTTCCGCATACGGGCCGCAAAAAACGGAACAAACACTATAACAGAATATGTTCATGTACATGAGCCCTAAAGGTACTATTCCATGGTCCGTTCCCATCAGTTACAAGACACAGTCCTATGTAGGTAGGATCATTTTTTTTCTTTTTACATTAAGATCCTCATTTCATGCACTTTGATATCAGTCATGAATAGGTGACACCCACAAGTTGTACAGAGCCACAATACAGTATCTATAGACTTCTATGTGGTCGCTTTGTAGGCTTTAGATTTCATTTTTTTGTTGTATAACCCAGACAGATATCATGCTGTAATCCATCAGGTGCCATATATACACTGTATGGAGCACCATATGATGATGTACCGTAACATGGTGACTCCACGTGCCTCTACTGTGTTCTGCATGAGGCCTAATGTGAACTCAACTAAACTTGTCCGCAGTTTGTATTTTCTTCTGTTCTGCAATTGATAGAAACAGGAATGCAAGTGGTGATAGCACACAGACAGCAATATAAATTTGATAAACAGTTCCTTATTAATCCAACATCCTCATCAACTAAGGACCTCCTCACAGATCAGTACTGCTTTCGCCACTTGCTTCTCCATGAATTTACACTGGAGTGTGGGCCAGTTGGACTGAGCCATTAGGTGACAACCATTAGTTATCCAATATGGCATTGCTGCCTTTACAGTATAATGTGACCCTAGCCCAGGGATCAGCAACCTCCAGCACTCCAGGTGTTGTGAAACTACATCTCCCATCATGCACACTTGCTTAGCTGTTCTCTGAACTCCCACAGAAGTGTAAGGAGCATGCTGGGAGTTGTAGTTTCACAACAGCTGGAGTGCCGAAGGTTGCTGATCCCTGCCCTAGCCTAACAGACAGCTCACATCCCTGAGTATCATTTCTTCTGGAAATACAATTACAGGACTATATATTTATAAATAAATAGCAACATAAATGTGAAATTCCATAACGTGTATTTTTCCTACTATTGCGCACCTACGTACAGGGCATTAGCTTGTTCTTTCTAGGTCTATAATTGCAGTCTAATGCAAGCGCTCTGCTGCGAATCTTACACCACGCGGTCACATTCAGTCCTGTAGTGAATGGAGTAGTGCACACTATGTGGAAACACTGCTATGGAGACTTTACTGCTAATCATTAGAAGAAAAGAACTGATCGAAATCTCTCGATAATAGTAATTTTCACCCAATGGAAACAGAAATGTCTGAGAAAATTGTCCAGTTTTTTTTTTTTTTTTTAAGAAAAAAAAAAAAGGGGGAAAATAGTTTTATGAAAGTTCAAACCCTAAATTTAACTACAATTTGGTATCATGGGCCCAATCATCCCCATGATCAGAAAATGCTGGTGAGGAATCTATGTAGTTATTTGATAAGGGAGACTGTCAGCAATTTTGAGCCTCATCCAGCCCTATATAGCTGACGGGATAACAGTGTAGACTTACCCAGAGTAATAGTCAAGCAGATTATATGACTGAGGAATCAATAATTAGCTTGCACTGATTCTTCCTGATACCGTACATCATTTATTTTTACTTATTAATTAAAATGAGTAAAATAATAGGTCATGCAATCAGCATGGCTATCTTTCTACACACGTGTATGGCCTTTATCTATAAACCACTGACAGGCTCCCTTTAACATGCTAAATTACTCCACCCCCCCCCCCCCCCCAAAAGCCACAGACTTCTACATTATTCCCCCCTCCCCCCCCAGACGAGGCTGGACTTGTGTCATTTTTCAATCTTGCTATGTTTGTATTGTTGCCGTCCACTTTAGATGTTTTAGAAGCACTCCCACAAAAATGTTGATTCTTTGACCCATTAGAAAGGTATATGAAGTAAATTGAAGCGGTCAGTCACCCCTTCCACCATGATCCTCAGCTGTGCTCTCCAACTGAGAAAACGTCATGCGTGGATAGGTCTCATAGGCACAAATAGGGAAACCGACTTCCTGTCCACGTTTCAGGCACATGACACAGCCGAGGACCAGAAGGGAATGGATAACTCACTACAACAGGGGGTCAGAAACCCCCAGCATGCGTGCCAAAGATGGTATGCAGGCAACTTTTTACTGGCAATTTGTGGTGGCTGCACCTTTAGGCCCCTTTCACACAGGGCGTTGCGGGAAAATGTGCGGGTGCGTTGCGGGAACACCCGCGATTTTTCCTCGCGACTGCAAAACATTGTCATTGTAACAGAAGTTCAGGCTTGGGATCGTTATTCTGTAGATTGTATTATTTTCCCTTATAACATGGTTATAAAAGAAAATAATAGCATTCTGAATACAGAATGCATAGTAAAATAGCGCTGGAGGGGTTAAAAAAAATAATAATTTATAATTTAACTCACCTTAGTGCACTTGTTCATTTCTATGGGGCCTGCGTTACGTGAAAAACACAATATAGAGCATGCTGCGATTTTCACGCAACGCACAAGTGATGCGTGAAAATCACCGCTCATGTGAACAGCCCCATAGAAATGAATGAGTCAGTATTCAGTGCGGGTGCAATGCGTTCAACTCACGCATCGCATCCGCGCGGAATACTCGCCCATGTGAAAGGGGCCTTAAAGGGAGTCTGTCACCACAATTTGCCCTTATAGACCACCTACATAGCACTGTAGCATAACTATAGATCAGTCAAATGGTACCTTTGTCTTTTTGTCTGGATGTTCACCAAGGGCAAAAACTGAGTTTTATATATACACCGCACTGTGCCTTTAATAAACGAAGAAATGTGAGGCGCACCATGCAGGGCACGTCTCCTAGGACTGCCCCTCGCGCTTTTGTCCGTGCCAGCCACCCAAATGCATTCTGCTGCTACCTCATGGCTGGCTGAGCAGAGCTGCTGCTATCTGAATCTGTCGCCTTGGGTGGAGCAGGCATATTAAGAAGCTGGTGAGCTTGGGGGATAAGGTAAATGAGCATGGTGACAAATTTGGGGGTGAGGGGAGGATGGTGGAACAATGGGGAGCAAACTTGTGACAACTGGGGGGGGGGGGGGGGGGGGGGTGGCGGAGAAGAGTATGGCATGCCTGCTATTGAGCAATGTGGGAAGATGGGGAGCAAGCTTTTTACTATTTTGGGGTGGTGGGGGAGGATGGTTAGTCTCCATGTGATTGGTGGGGGTATAATGGTGAACCTGTTGGATTGCTGGGGGATTGGACGCCAGTAGAGGGGGGAGCACTCCACCAACCATGCACTTACTGACAGTGGTGAATGAGCGAGTGAGTGCTGTCCTCCCAACCACTGTCAGTAAGTGCATGGTTGTGCAGGGTCCCCCATATATTGTCCCTTAGGTGGATTCAAAAGAGCAGTGAAAAGCTATATACATCGCTTGAAACATCCAAAAGAAAACGCATGGAGCGATTCATCAAAACTGGTGTAAAGGAAAACTGGCTTAGTTGCCCATAGCAACTATTCATATTCCTCCTTTCATTTTATAAAGGAGCTCTGAAAACTGGTTGCTATGGGCAACTAAGCCAGTTTTCCTTTACACCGGTTTTGATAACTCTCCCCCACAGTCCCTTTTCATGTGTTAGAAATCACTTCTAGAGAAACTTGACTGTTTGAATTAGATTGCATTTGCATGCCAGCCTTGGGTTGGCATATCTATGTGAACAGATCTCGCACATGAATGCCATCCTCTGCCCCTGACGAAGCAGGCTTACTGCAGAGAGGCCCGTGTCTAGCTCAAAGTCTCCTTGTGTGAACCAAATCTCAGTCAGGGATCACACTGAATGTAAGTTAAACGGATAGTTTGGTTTATGTCACATACAGTTTGTATTATATGACTTTCCTGTATTGCCCAGCGCTTCAACTTTGATTTATTTTATTTTTTATTGGCACTCATTCCGAAAAAGGTTGCCGGCCCCTGCACTACAGCATCTGGTTGAAAGATTACCCTCCCTACAATTCACATCATGTAGCAAGAGAATAACACATTTTGTGGGAGGGCTTCGTTACCTGTTCAGGAGTCCTACAAAGTTTGTATGAAACTTTTTTCATTCGAGATAAGCCCCTTTACATGGGTCGATGATTGGGCCGTTATCAGGAAGGAGCATTCCCCCATGTAAGGCTAGGTCTACACGACGACATTTGTCGCGCATCATTTTGTTGCACTAATGTCGCGCGACAATTTTTATAATGGCAGTCTATGGTGTCACACTGCAACATGTTGCGACTGCGACGCAACGGTCGCAGAAAATCCATTCGAGATGGATTTTTCTGCGACTGTTGCGTCGCAGTCGCAGCATGTTGCAGTGCGACACCATAGACTGCCATTATAAAAATTGTAGCACAACACTGGTAGTTGTGCCCTATCTAAATGTCGTAGTGTAGACCTAGCCTAAAGGTGCCACCTATAACATGATGAACACGACGCCCATGTAAGGGATATCCCATCAAGCTTGTGGGTTCTAATGACACGTGCTCACATAGTTGAAGGCTTTTTCCTTTGTATTAAAGTTGCATGGGACTACTCTTCTAGTACCACTGCACTTGAGAACATGTTCTACAGTCATCGTTATGCACATAGGTCATACAGCCCTAGCTAATTTTGCATTATAAACCAACAATGAAAACTAAAAGCAGTGATCTGGTATTCATTCATCAGCAATACAGCACTATTTTGGCTATTTCAGTTTACAACATGCTCAAAGCCCATGCTGGAAATGTACACTATCGTACACAACAGTAAATGACCTGGCTAGATCAGATTCCTTGGTCACACTGCCAATATTACACTTACTGGGGTATTCCCATCTGAGGACAGGTCACACTGACCTTCTTACATGGAGACAGCAGCCAGAGGTGGTCAGGACTATGGAACAGAAGTGAAAGGGTACAAGCTTGGCCTACTAAGACATTTCCATAATCTCTTGCTGCAACATCCAGGCAGAAGAAGGTCAAGGGAGCTTGTTCTAGATGGGGTTCCAGAGGCTGGACCACATCTATCAGACAGTTATGGAGTATCCTGTAGACAAGCCATAAATAACTGACATGGTAATGCCCCTTTAACCATGATGTGGGGCTGAATAAAGTAGCTGAGCTTATACTTCTATCATCACATTAAACATGAATGTAAAGTGAGCCAGAAAAAGGGAACCGATGTAATAAAAAGTATACTATATTAATTATGGTTACTTATCTCTTGAAGGCAACCTCCCAAACATATCTGCAGGCAGCAAGTTATAGAGCAGGAGAAGCTGAGCAGATTGATAGGGAGAAGACTTAGCACATCTTCTATTTTATTCATTTAAACCTCTGCTTTTTCTATACGTCAGTGATTGATTGACAACTGTATAAGGGTGCCTACTACTATAGCTTTCAGAATCACCCAGTGGATAGAAAGAGCAGAGATGTAAAATGAACAACATACAAGTTATACTGAATCTTTTTCCATAAAACTAATTATATATATATATATATATATATATATATATATATATATATATATATATATATATATATATATATATATATATATATATATATATATATATATACACACACACACACACACACACACTCAGCTGCTCCTGCTCTATAACCTGCAGATACATTATGGGTTCCCCTTAAAGAGACCTTGTCACTAGTTTTGGGGATACTAAGCCACCAGCATATCCTTACACAGTTCAGGTTTAGCTTTCAAAAATGTCCCTGTGAAAACCAGCCTTTGTAGCTTTATGCAGTAAAAGAAGCCATCCAGGAGAGGAGTCTGGCAGCTTTGGTCACATTCACATTGTGCAGATGAAACTGAGGACAGTGGTCTAGCTTGTGCATGCACCCGACTCAGGTAATAAAGGAGCTTTTTTACTACATAATGCCAAAATAGCTAGTTGTGACAGGGACATCTTTAGAGAGTTAAAGGGAGTCTGTCACCTCCATATGGCCATATGCAGTGCTTACATGGCTCTGTAGCACACCTATACAGGATTGTAACGGTACCTTTTGTCTTTAGACTTGCACCAGCAGAAAAAAATGGAGTTTAATTCATATGCAAATGAGCACCCGCAAGTGCCCAGGGGCGGCGTTCAGTGTGTAGGTGCCCAGGCTGCTCTGCCTTCTTTTCACTGTACTCCTCCCCAGCTTCTGCCTTTGCCCACCCTCCAAGTTTCTTGCCTCATCGATAGGGCAAAGGCAGAGGCTGTGGAGGAGCAAAGTGAAAAGAAGGCAGAGCAGCCTGGGCACCTACACACTGAACGCCGCCCCTGGGCACTTGCGGGTGCTCATTTGCATATAAATTTAACTCCATTTTTCCTGCTGGTGCAAGTCTAAAGACAAAAGGTACCGTTACAATCCTGTGTAGGTGTGCTACAGAGCCATGTAGGCGCTGTATATGGCCATATGGAGGTGACAGACGCCCTTTAAACAGCCATGTTCTTCCTGTAGAAACTCTTCAGCCTCTTTGACATGAGCACATTTGCAAGCCGTATATGGCCCAGACTCCGCTGCTAATGTTAATAAATAGAGCTATTCACATGGGTGTATAGTTTACGTCAGTATTTGAGATCCACAGCATGTCTTAGTTTTGTGTGTAATGGTTTCTAAATACACACAGTCTATAGGAGTGCATCAAAATGCAGGAAGGAAAGCACAGTGAATTGAAGTGAATGGGTCTGCATCCGACCCGCATAAAATGTGGGTCGGATGTGAAAAAAGAAAAAAATTATAATAATGTTAGTGTGCATTAGCCCTAAAACGTAAGAGGAGAATAGTAAGAGTGTGTCAATATTAGGCATTGTCTAAAATAGAAGTTATACATAAAATGCTTTAGTCAATGCAGAATTAGGGCTCTTTCACACGAGCAGATGCCATGCGTGGAATCCGCTGCATGTAAGACCGCCAAGCCGCACTCTGGACAGCAGAGACATGGAGCAGTAACATGACTGATAATGCTCCGGCCCTCTCTGTGACCTTTTTACTACAAAATCACGGTGACAACTTTATCTCACTGATTTTGTAGTAAAAAGATCAGAGAGGCACGGAGCATTATCAGTCATGTCTCTGCTGTCCGGAGTGGGGCTTGGCTGTCTTTCCCGCAGCGGATTACCTGCACGGCATCCGCTCGTGTTAAAGAGCCCTTGGTATTAAAGAAGAAGTTTTATGGATTTATTATCAAGGGGCAAGGCCAGCGCTTTCTGCACCGCTCTGGATATCCCCTGTTATGCTGGCGGATGCACTTAATTTATGACACGTTTGCAACTTTTCAGGCGCCAGGAAGATTATAAATCTCACCCTTTGGCCTCATGCACACGGCCGTGTATTACTGTACAGCAGCGGCTGCATAAAGTGCACGGCGTCATAGCAACCAATGATGCCATGCACTCATGCTGTCAGCAGGAATCCCAGGCGGGTTTCCACGGTCCGCTCTCGGCTGCGGAACACGGCCGTGTGCATGAGGCCTTAGTGCTTATCTTTTCGAACACAGAGGGTGAGACTTCTCTAATCCCTATACCTTTTTGGCATAGAATTTGTGTTTGCGACTTTATAAATGCCGCTGGTGACAAATTTTGTTGCAAGTGGCGTTTCTGCGCAGCCCTTTGCCACTTTCTGAAAAAGGGGACGTGGAGAGGGTGGGAAGTCGGCGCGGCCAGCGAGTCCTCCATTTGCACCTATGTTCAGGTGCAAATTAAGACAGAAATCTACAGCCTGTGCCTCATCATAAATTAGTTGTACCCTCCGGCAGTGCAGGAGATTTCAGAGACCAGTGTAAAAATCTTCCCTCAAATGTTTAAGAACTGCTCAATCTACACAGTGTAAAAATGTGGTCCCTGAATCAAGATTTTAAGGACTGGCGCTAAATCGGCAGCAAATTGCACTGTAGAGACAACTACACATACCATCATTTCTACGTACAGGTGATGTATACATGGATCAATATACAAGTGGGCCATACACATTCATTAGCTTTTGGCAGAATGATCATTCGGCCATTCCTCCCAGCTCCCCCATAAACAGTTGGCTTGGCTGAATGTGTATTCAATGGGGAGAGAAGCCTGCTGCCAGATACTTTTGGCAATGGTTTACCTTCAGGGAGAACAAAAAGGATTGGGTGAAAAATATTCACTTCTCTACCCAACATCATTTATCGGGGGAACAGTTGAGAGCTCCCCACTCACATTAGACTGTCAGCCAAACCTGTCGTTCTCGGCTGACAATACACTAATGTGTATAAGGGCCTGTAGGCTGTTTCACAAAGCTGTTCTACATGGTCATTACTGTATCCATATTGTTAGTTTAACACCCAGATCCTGAGGTTGCCTCTGCAATATGGATGCAAAACTGCATCTGAATAATAGGGACTGCCCCTCTAACGATAGCGTTCTCAGGGACGGAATTTTGTATTTGTGTAGGTTTGGAAAGTTGTACGAGACTGAACAAAATGTTATTGTGTTCAGACCTTCTGATTAGATATAAAGGGACAACACTCACTGGAATCCATACAGTGTAATTCTTTCTAAAAGCTCACATATCTGAAGCATAGTTGTCTTAGACTCATGCCACAGAAGTAAAAGTCATAATGTAAAAATAAATCCAAAAAAAAAAACCCAAACATTAACATATTTTACAATTTGCAGTTCAAAAACCTTTGAAACTTCATTTTGGACATTACTTTCCCCATAAAAGGGTAAAGCTGGCTGAAAAAAAAACAAAAAAAACATCCGTCTGGAAGAATAAAAACTTCTGTCTCTCTTTAAAAAGATCCTCATTCTTTGAAGACTAGCTCAGAATTTCAAACTGTACATGAACTAAAAGTTTCCAGTTAATTGGAATTCCTGTAAGGAGACCTGGCCCAGCCATCTTCTGTCTTCCACAGCGATTCTGAGAAACCCTTTGGTATTGCGAGTTATACATCAGATATACACACATTCACACAAAACAGATAACAGATATGGAAAGTCTCCTTTTAAAACAAGGAGATTCATCATTGGTTGGCTGAAAAGACAATGGAATGTGCTGCACGAATTCTTACGGAGATGTCCTACAGCACCTGGAAGTGCTCAGTTCTCATGAAATGATTGCCATCACGGTGTACATGCCACATCATCTGCTGCATGCATGGGACTGCCACAGAAAATGGGTACCAAATGTATAATTTACAGTGTTTTAAACCACTAATCTGGTTTCTTCCTTCTCCGGATGATGAGGAGGCAAAATGGAAGAACATAATTTAAGATCTGGTTTCTTTTTTTTTGGAAGGCAGATTGTGGTTTCATTTTCTTCGAGAAGTCCATATTCTTCTCCATATTTCTTTATATCCTTCTGAAAAGGCAATCTTCTGTTCCAGCCAATGACGATTTATTTACCGCAACACCGTCCGAGTCCGCGGGACTGTGTGGCTGTTAAATGATAATAAAATAATAATAAAAATCAGAACTGTTTAAACTCAAAGGCTGGCAAGTATATGCACACATGAAAAAATAAAAAAACAAAAAAAATAAAAAGTATCTGTGACTTCACATACACAAAGCAAACATAAGTAAAACCACACACACACCCCAAACCAACACACTGGTGAAGCAAACAAATATCAAATGAAAGCAGCCAAGCCATGGATCTAATCAAGGAGTGCTAGATTAGCGGTAAAGCGATACGACAGCTTGCTTTAATAAGAATGAAAGAGCTGGTCAAGCACAGCTTGCAGGCAAAGAGCAGCAGAGCCCGGAGAGTACCATAATTTCATTAAGCGCATTTGGTGCAAAGCAATCCTTTTCTTCCGCTCAGGAATCACGCTGTGGGGAAAGTAGAGAGAATGGTAACAAGTAATGAAACAAGCAAGAGGGCGCATGTTAGAGGAACAGGAAGAGGAATGATTAAAGGCAAAGACATGAGGCACAATCCTACCCAGTAACCAACGCTTCTATTCCCTGCACATTTCTTACTCTGCTCTGGGAGCCGTTTATGGATACGGCCACATGGAGATGCTGTTGTGGCCAGGATTGCAGAGGCATCGCAGCGTGGCAGTGATCCCATAGAAATGAATGGGGTTGCAGCACGAGTAGCACATATCTCGCAGCACAAATGCAATCCCATTCATTTCTAAGGGAATCGCTGCTACACTTGGATGCCCCTGTGATCACAGCTGTGGTCGCTGCACCCTAAAGAAGGCCTGCCACAAGGACCCTTTAGTATACATTAAGAATGTTTTTCTAATATTTTCTCTCCATGTAAAGATTCTAATGATTATTTTTTTTTAAATCATTTCTGTGAGGTACAGCATTGCCATGAAGACCTGGATTCAAAGTCAAACGGATCAATATTCACATACAGATGGGATACAGATTACATAAGGTTATCCCCGTTCCTTTCAACAGCTATTAGGCTACAAGTTTGATTATATCTGAGCATAGATATCATAAAGCATGCTCTGCATTCTAATGTTCACTAGTGTGCCTAATAGATTTCTGCTGGTAGGTTTATATCTGGTAAATGGATGAATAGTAATCCACTTCTCATCAAATCCCCTGCCACTGCCTTCAAAAGCACCAACAGCACAGTAAAGCTCTAGCACCCTATCTGCTCAGCTCCTCCTGCTACAGAACACACCGATTGCATTTTGGGTTTCTTAATCTCCACATTTCAAAAGCCAGAATTAACTTAAATTTTTTCATTGATATAACCATATGAGGGCTTGTTTAATGCACAGGTGATATGCATAAAATATGTTTAAAAAGTTTAATAGTCTAGACATTTTGAACGCGGCGATGCCTATGATCGTTATTTTTTTATTTTTAATAAGGAAAAATGGGGGTGATCTAAATTTGTGATCATTTGAGCACTTCTTCCATACACCACAATAACTTTCCATTGTAGCCTATGCGAGACAACCCGGCACAAGCAGGGCTCCCTGGGAACATAACTTTGGAAGTTCTTGCATCTTTCAAAAGGGCCTGAGGGAGCTGTTCAGGCCCTTGGAGCACAGCGTTTCCAGGGTTTTACCCCTTCTCAAGCTCCTGAGTTGGCACCATGTTTAAACCTGGCCATCCTTAGGGGTTAATAGATCAGGTTTCTGTGGAGTGGTAATACCAATTAGGTTAAATTTTTCATTTTTTTTTTATAAATTTGATTAATTTTTTTTTGTTTACATTTAGGGGACATGTACCTGCGATTGTTTGAGGCAGTATGTTACATCCTACCAGAGGTGGGATATAATAATGGTCAGGACACAAGCAGGTCTGGGGGCCTTCATAATGCCAACTACTCTGCACCCCATGATTGCATTGGTGGGGTGCAGATTTGCTCAAACAAAGCAGAATATATGGGAACGCACCTTAGCCTACCTTAATGGCTATATTATCTATAATTCCAGGACATAAACTAGGTCTTTATTGTAACAAACGATGTATACTGGATATGGAGGTACAAGCTTACCCTCTCAGTGTGCTGCCTCCTGTAGAAGACCTGGTTGTCCTTTTTGTATTGCATGAACTCTCAGATAAATCTGACCTGGGATTCTGCAAACTGGACTGCAGAATTACTCTGAAAAAAGATTGATGTGGTCTGCATTATACACACATCAGAAGGCAATGACCAAACACAAACATCACATGTCATCCTAACAGATGTCAACCGATGACAGATTCCACAATGGTCGATTTCTGCATTTAGCCAATACACAAGCAACAATATCTAGGATGATCTTTTTCCTTGATCTCAATGGTAAGGAAACATTACATATACTCATTGACCTAAACTGTTCTATGTTCTCCTGTAGTTCTGCATTTCTGAAAATACATGTTGGAACCAGTGTCGGGCAGCTGCTGCCAAGGCAAACAATGTCACATACATTAAAAGTGGCAAAGATGCATATGATGGGGGACAAAGGGGAGATTTATTAAAACGGTCTTAAATTTAGACAGTGGTGTCGGCCTAGTAAACATGTCTTTGTGCCTGGGTAGAGGTCTAATCGCTGTGAAAATTAAGTTTGAATCCAAATGAGTTTGCAAATGCCCAGCGAGTGGTCCGAAGCCTAGCAAGCGCTGAGGCTCTCCTCATTAAACCTGTGCCCCGCGCCTCGGTCTTTAGGTCAGTGAAGGAGAATGGGACATTGGACAGTCCATTTCTGTTTACACTTACACCATAAAACCACCCATTTACCACTAAGGGGAACCACTATATACAGAGCTACGTCATCTCTTATAGAACTCAATATTAGTTGTATGAATTCATGTGCAAGAGCAGCTCCCTCTGATGGCCAAGGTAAGTAACACACATAGGGCCAGATTTATCATTACTCTGACAGCTCACTCCACTTTCACATATGGATAAAGTCAGTTTTAGCCAAGTCAGATTTATGATCGGCCCTTTAAGACTGTAATAAATGTGGTTTGACGGTAGCAGTTTATCTGTCAGTAAGAAGCTTTACAAACGTTGCACGTCTTTATGAAAAAGTTGCATGTTCTATTAAGAAGTCGCATAAGATAAGCATGGTCCTCACTGGAGTGAAATTGCGCATTTTTTGCGACTTTTTAAATAGTCGCAATAGTAAGTCTGTCTAGAGAATCATTTACATAAGAAAACACGCTCACTTTCAGAAAACTGGCGAGCATAGCACAGAGCCAATAAAAGTCACATTTTTGTGCAATTTAAGCGATTGCGCAAAAATTTGCAACTTTTTCACTCCATTATTTTGACTTGAGCTGATGATAAATCTGGCCCAAAGAGTTTACTCCACAGCCTCATCAGAGGATCAGGAGAAACAGAGGAGAAAGCTAAAAAGTGGACGGACGGACAGACAGACATATATCTATCTATCTATCTATCTCTCTCTATCCATCTATCAAGAGTGTACAGCGCTTATAGCCATTGCATTATTACTACAATTTTCTCACACTGCACTTGGCAATTTATGCTTAAAGAAGCACTTGAGTTTCTTCTTTCAATATTAAAAGCAGAATAAACTGGTGCTAAATATCAACTGCCACTTTTACTCCACATTTTTTGTCTTCTTCCTCAGCGCAGCGGCACTGCCTGAAAACTCTGCCTCACGTTGGCAGCCAGTTACCAATGAGAGGGGCAGAGTCATAGGGGGGAGCTGGTTAGAGATGGGCATAATGTTGGGGACACAAGAGGAGACCGACTCTGGTTAATACAGTGACTGCTGTTATGGGCAGGTAGCCAAACCAAATATCATGAGATTTAATGGATGGAAATAGAAGATGCGAAAAAGACAGGAGGAACAAAGAATTACAGAAGTTCATACTGAGTTTACAATGTGAAGCATTCCAAAAAACAAAACCAAAAAAACACAAGGAAAAATGCTGAGATTTTTTTTTATCATTGGGGAGATTTTCAACAGAAAAAATAAATTTGGCTCTAGAACACAGCAAACCAGGTTGGGGGGGGGGGGGGGGGGGGAAGCTGCAGCAGACACAGCCCATGCACTTCCACACAAAACACAGAATATGACAAGACACTTACACTGGCCAAGGGCCATGGTCCTGAAGGCTAGTATGCTCTTAAACCATCAAGACAGATTAGCACGAAGGGTAGAGGGGAGCCACATACAATCCACCAGGTGACAATGGCACACAATGCAGAGAACAGCATAGCTAGGGCCCATCTAAAAGAAGGGGAGAAGATGAACAAAAAAAGCAAATGGAGAAGCAGGATGACAGCACACAGACGACGGCAGTGTCATATGACGGATCACAGGCTCCAGAGGTCACGCATCCTCTTCCACTGGACCACGTGCAAGGGAATACAAAAAAGGCAACTGCAATACTGTGCAGTAAAGTAGGGCCCAACCCTGGGCAGAGAGGCTGAACAAGAAATCCTAATTCATACACCCTTATGTAAACGCAAGTCTATGAACACCTGCACCCCACCAGGAAACCCATATATTATAAGACTAAACAATCCATGCGACAGCTACAACTATACTGAGGATTTAGAGAGGACCTGTCAGGACCCCTATCATTGGGCAGTTTATTTGCAGAGGGTGAATATTGTATTAGTAATACCTCGAGAACAGAGCGGTTATGACTATGTGCCAGAGTAAAATATCACCTATGGTTTGTGGACAGTCTGTATGGTACCCAGCGCAAGGATAATTACTCCGCCTATGGAAGGAGTATAATGCTACAGGCTGTACGGTATCCAGTGCAAGTGCAATCACTCCACCCATGCTACAGGCTGTACAACAGCCAGTGGCAGTGCAAGTACTCAGCCTATGGAAGGTGGGAAATGCTACAGGCTGTATGGCATCCCAGTGCAAGGGCAATTACTCCGCTTATGCCTATGGAAGGAGGGTATGCTACAGAATGTACAGGGTCCAGTGGTAAGCGCACATATTCCGCCTAAGGAATCACGGAATTCAGTGGTAGTGTAACTACTCCGCTTAAAGAAAGAGGGTATGCTACAGGGAGTGCGGTATCCAGCGGTAGTGCCAGGATTCCGCAGGACGCATGTATCCAGCGGTAGGGTAAAGAAATTCTGCCTACAGAATGACGTAGGAACTAGGTCCAGAAGGACCACATGGCTCCACGGGTTGTTTCGTGACTCCCTTCTGCATCTCTGGAATTGCGGACCCATTCAAGTGAATGGGTCTGCATCCGTGATGCGTACGGCTGGCGGCCGTGGATTGCCGACCCGCCATTTGCAGGCCGCAATACGGCCACAGCCGCCCAACAGCCTTGTGCATGAGGCCTTATTGGTAGTTTAAGTGTTTTTATACCTTCCACAAGATTCAAAAAATATTTAAGCCACAAAGACAAACAATGAGCAATTTCAAATTGCCAAGAAGCTTAAGGCTGTTTTAAGACCAGTCACATTAAAGCCATGACTACACAGTTTAGTAGACCTGAGGTCAGAGGGGAATTCACAGCAATATAAATCATGATGATGCTGCAAGTTCAGTTCAGAGCAGTATTCAGTCCAAGAAAATACAGCTCCCACACAGAGCGTTTCCCGGACTGAATACACTCGTCTGAAAATGGGCAAACAAAATATGAGCCACAGAGCTTTAGAGTTCTTTGGACTTAATTACATACCTATATATCCTAATGTATTGAGCAAACCCTTCAATTGTAAGGATTGTCCAAGTTGCTAAAGACATCCATAGACATTGGGGTGAAAGCAAATGGCACAAATTTGTGCACATTTTGTAAAACCAATTAGTGAAGACATCTAAAGACTCTTTGGACGGGCTGAGGATCGGTGCAATTATAGGGGACAAATGTTTGTATGTGCCGTCAATCACCACTCATTTGCTGGGCGTTTGCAAATGTTATAAGCCACAAAATCCTCGTTCGTCAGCAGCACATTGTACTGTGTAAAGAGGGGATGTGCTGCCAACACACAAGGAATCGTTCAGCTCCATAATACTTTGATCACTGCTAAATGAAAAATTCAGCGACTGCGTGGGCAATTATCAGGAATGATCGTTCAGAAGAACATTTGTTTCTGATCATCGCCTGCTCTCTGAGCTATCCGACACGCTCTGTGACATTCGTAAGAATAAGCAGCTGTGGGTGTTTTTTTTATTGTTGCAGTCCACGACAACAAAAACGCTCACGTACGTATATAATAAAATAGCTAAACAGCAATTCAGTGAGAATGCAACACTTGTATATGGCAAACGTTAATATAATGTCCGCACAAATCATCTCATATACATGCCAGCTGATATTCATGAGAACCATAACATTTCGGAATATTATATTCGCTTAGGCTACTTTCACATTAGCGTTTTTTTTTTCCCCGGCATAGAGTTCTGTCGAAGGGGCTCTATACAGGAAAAGAACTGATCAGGCATATCCCCATGCATTCTGAATGGAGAGTAATCCGTCCTGGATGCATCAGGATTTCTTCAGTTCAGTCATTTTGACTGATCAGGCAAAAGAGAAAATCGTAGCATGCTACGATTTATCTCCGGCGAAAAAACTGAAGACTTGCCTGAATGCCAGATCCGGCTTTTTTTTTTCCATAGGAATGTATTAGTGCCGGATCTGGCATTCAAAATACCGGAATGCCGGATCAGTCCTTCCGGTCTGCGCACGTGCAGACCTTTAAAAATGAGAATGCATTTTTCTGACTGATCAGGATCCTGATCAGTCAGAAAAAAATGACATGCGTTTGCATACAGTTTGCCTGATCAGGCAGGCAGTTCAGGCAACGGAACTGCCTGCCGGAATCAAACAACGTTAAGTGTGAAAGTACCCTTAGTGCCAGATATTACATGACAACGGTCAAAAGGGTACTGAAACGTACAACTCTCAGCAAAGTATACGGTTACCTCCAAAGCAAATGAATGTCTGTGCTTTGCTTAGAAAGAAAGGTGTATTACGACAATCCAATGTCACGGTATACATACAGGAAAAAAATACTGAAAATAACACTAAGTGTTAAAAATAATTTTCTTCCTAAAATCTTTCTAACAAGTTTACCATTATTATTGTCACTTTGGCAAAAACAGCTTCAGAAAATAAGAGAACATAAAAATGCCAGTATCTCTGTAAGCAAATAAAACTGGATTACCAAACAGGGAGCTGAAACGCTAAAAGTACTTTATTCCTAAAATCCATTTTAACTTCACATTCAGTGACTAGAAAGCACCAGAATTTTAAGTTATGAGGAGCTCCTCTTATGCCCCACCTTCCACCGGGCAGAGGGCTAAAATCCTAACCACAGCAATTCAACAAAGGTTTACTTACGACAGTGGAGCTGCAGATGATGTCCTCGTCTGTCTCTTACTTTTCAAGACACGTAGTTTATCCCCCTGTGTCACGCTAATGGACTCATCGTCATCACTGTACTGTTTAGGAAAAAATTGAAGTGGCGATTAGCTAATAAACAATTTGGCGACCTGGATTCCAATGCAGAGTCACATACGTTTTATTGTGCCATCATTTTCTCAAAAATCACTGTACAGCAGATCCATGGGACCAGATTGCTGGAGTCTGCTCAATTTAAAGGGGTTGTGCACAATCCTAAAAAAAGGTCATGTAATTGTGTACACCTCATCTAGTCTCCTACAGAGCATAGTGTACCTGCCAACTTTTCCTAATCTTTACTTCAATCTCCATGCTCCCGCAGCACTCCATTGTTTACTTCCACGTTGTGGGGGTAGTGATGTAGGCTCAGACAGAAATGTCAAAGCCTATTACACCCTTCCCTGGGCCAAAAACTCTGCCCACTACACCCTCCATCATTCCCTCCCACCCGCACAGATTTGATACGACAAGCAGTGGACTCTGCCTACCCTGCTTGTGGGTTAAGAGCTCCGACCAGCCCATTCCAAGATCACATGGGTCTGACATCACAACCATCCCGGTGGGGATTCTGACAGAGGGGATCATGAGAGGCATTGTCGTGATGTCAGAGGACATACAGTCTCAACAAAGGGTGTAATCACGTGATCACACTCCTGATCTCCGGAGAGAGAAAGAAAATGTAGCGCAAGTACATTAGTAGACGTTGCAGGGCTTGGCAGGGGAAGGGAAAGTGAAACATGTATACCCAGATAACCGCTTTAATGCACGCTCTCGGGAATCCTTAATCATGAGTTCCCAGGTGCCTTGCCTCCAATGCTGATAGACTGCCTTCTCATTATATACAGTATAGGATGAAAGCTGTCAATCATTTGTGGAAGAGCAGGGGAGGGGGGGGGGGGGGGGGGGGAGTAACTTATTTACATCAGGACTCCAGCATTTAAGTCCTGCTGGAGCTGCAAAAAAACAAAAAAAAGGTGAGCATTTCAACCAGGGTCTTCGTTAGTCTATGCTGCCTTCAGATAAGTCAAAGCAGCATAAACCTTGACAAAAACAAGTTTAGGACTCGTTTACACGACCGTATGTCTGTCAGTGTTTTGCGGCCCGTTTTTTCATGAATGCGGTTTTTTTTTTTTCCAATAGTGTTTCCGTTCCGTTTTTCAGTATGGCATATACTGTAATTACATAGAAAAAGAATTGGGCTGGGCATAACATTTTTAATAGATGGTTCTGCAAAAACGGAATGGATCGTATATGAACACAAAAAAGTCCCGTAAAAAAAAAAAAAAAAAAAAAAAAAAAAACACTGTTGTGTCAAAGAGGCCTAACTCCTTGTATTAATCCAATTACAAACAGTGTTTGTTCCTCTTTTAAATTAAAATGAAATGTGCTCAGTTGTCACATGTCTTTCCACAAGTGACAAATGGAGTTCTTAACTCACTACCTTCTGCAAGATGTCAGAACCTTGAAAAATGCCTTAAGGCGATAGTATCTAACACAAATCCCATTACTGTGTGTATACAGAGGTGCAGGGGATGAAATGAAGCTGGACGTGTGCATGCTCTCCACAGACTTACCAGTTCAATGTCTTCTTTGCCAGAGGCTTTGTCCAGATCGTCATGAAGTGAAATGTCATCCACCCCAGACAGAATAAATGTTACCGCTACTTTGTTGCCATTTTCCTGCTCTTTCCTCTTTTTGCGATAAATGTCGCCTTCGTTCCAGAGACTCATTTGCTTGCTGTAAAATATATAACACCTTATGGATTATCTCACCTTTATCTAAAATGGAGAACTTGTGCAAAACACATATGGCAGAGGTCAGATTTTTTGCAAACTTTACAATACCATGTTAGGCTACTTTCACACTGGCGTTTTGGCCGTTTGCGAGATCCGTTCAGGGCTCTCACAAGCGGTCCAAAACGGATCAGTTTGGCCCTAATGCATTCTGAATAGAAATGCTTGCTTGCAGCGTTTGGTGTCAGTCTGACGAAACTAAGCCAAACTGATCCATTCTGACACACAATGTAAGTCAATGGGGACGGATCCGTTTCCTATGACAATCTGGCACAATAGAAAACGGATCCGTCCCCCATTAACTTTCAATGGTGTTCTGAACAGATGCAGATGGTTGTATTATCTGAACGGATGCGTTTGTGCAGATCCATGACGGATCCGCACCAAACACAAGTGTGAAAGTAGCCTTAGAAAGGTACATGATGTAAACTGTAGTGAATGTAATCTTCTTACCAGCTGATGTATCTGAGTTATAACCTCCCTTCTCATCCCCAGCTGTGCCATGTAACCAACACTCCAACTCTCCTTGTCCACTCATAGATGCTGTGGTATTTGAAGCCAGTATCTATGTATTCCTATCAGAGCTTCAATGCAAGTCTCAGGAATGAATAGAGAAGCAACTGACTTCCTGTCCTCTGACAGTTGGAGTGTTGGTCACAGCTGAAGATCAGAAGGGAGGTTATAACTCCCAAATACAGTCACTGGTAAGAAGATTACATCATCATGTACCTTTCTAACCGGTCAAGGAATAAAAATGTTTGTGGGAATGCTTCTTTAAAGGGGATGGTTTCTTTAAAGGGGCTGTCCGTTGTGTGGCCAAGAATAGGCATTTTTAACATAGGATGGGACGTGCAGAACAGGAAAATGGCTGGTATCCTAGCTTTGTAGAGCCGCAACTTATGGACCGCAAAACGGTGCATGAGACCTAATGGTTGCGACCACAGCAAAAATGAAAAAATAAATAAAATTTTATATATATATATATATATATATATATATATATATATATATATATATATATATATATATATATATATATATATATATATATATATATATATTTAGCTGTATGCTAATCACACAGATTGGACTTGCAATAAAAGACTCCATAATGTAGCATTAAATATTGATTTGATTGATCTCAGCCACTACATGCTTAAGGGACTGTATGGAACATGGCTTCCTGCTGCGGCAGTTTTTAATGCTGCATCTCACAACATACTCAGCTATACACATTAGCTATATAAAACAATGACCAGTATGAATTCTTCCACTGGCAAAACTTACTCAACCAGGAATTGTTGCTGAGGTCCAATCACAGAACCAGGTCTACATATTCGGCTCCAGGCAATGGTTTCTGCAGCAGTCATTCTATAATGCTTCATCATGTAACAAGCTATCAGCGTACCCGTTCTCCCCAGACCAGCTGAAAACACAGCAAACACTTATGTACCAAAACGGTCAAAGAGAGTCCTCTGCAAATTATCTAAACTGACAGCACTGGTATAAATAAACCTGGATCACAGTAAGGGTGGTACTTTTTTTGCAGCCAGATTTTAGCTGAAAGTTAGGAAAATAAGGAAATATGAAAACGCACTACAAGCGATGCTTTTTTTGTGCATTATAAACAAACCAGTGAAGGAAGCCGAAAGAAAAAGGCAGTCCTCTCGTCTCAACGAGGAAACGTAGTAAAGCAAAAAGCAATGGAAATATCAGCTCAGAATGTACATATCGTAAGAGGAAGCCTAGAACTTGGCGCACTACGACTTACCTTTGCAATGTACAGCTATGGCGCCTTCTGCATTTTCACAGATGTTCAGGAACTTCTTCACTATGGGGTCACTTGGGGTACTTCCATCAATAAAGAATAGATCATGATGTTCAAAACCGGCATCTGTAAACCGCTTTGCTTCGTACATCTTTTTATTCAGGCGCACAATTGTAGAAACGTGGTGTTCTCTGAAGTACGGGAAGTATGCTTCTGGAGCATGATGAGGGTATCCTAGATAAGTAGAGCGCATAAGAAGGTTTTATATTCATAACCATTCACACAGTATATTTATTCTGAATGCAATTTCTTACTGAAACAGACCAGAGTGGGAACTAAATCTATAGGAACCGGTCAGAGCTGTATGCTGCCACAAGCCAGCTAACTGCACAGAAGATACTTTCCTCTGCACACTCAGAGATCTCGTAGTCTTTTTTGGCAGGTCTCCTCTACATGGATAAGGGTTTGTTCACATCTGCGTCATCAGATCTGACAGAGAGAGCGCAGCCTGCTGGATTCCACCGGATCAGGCCTTGCCGGCTTCTACAGTTCAATGCCGGATCCTCACCGACCATAATGAGGTCCAGCGGTGATCCGGCCACCTTCCGGCACAAGTGCCGGGTTTCCAGCTGGACAAAAACCGCCGCAAGCAAAGGTTTTCATCTGGCCCACAGCCAATACTGGTGCCAGATAAAGCAGGAGCTAGTAGAGCTGCATGATCAGTCATCATTTATCCCAGTTTATAAAAATACTGAGAAATGCTTTCACAAAGGTCCCTTTCACACGGGCGTCACTGGTTTTTGTCCGGATGCGTTGCGGCAAACCCACGCGAGTAGGCGCACAATTTGTCAGTTTTGTTTACGATTGTGTTCCGTTGTTCAGGTTTTTTTTTGCACAAGTGCAATGCGTTTTGCACACGCGCGATAAAAATAAAAACCTGAATCTGGTACCCAGACCCGAACCAGGA
Source organism: Bufo gargarizans (assembly GCF_014858855.1). Lineage (NCBI taxonomy): Eukaryota > Metazoa > Chordata > Amphibia > Anura > Bufonidae > Bufo > Bufo gargarizans. The sequence goes on along the minus strand of NC_058082.1, from coordinate 300,348,939 downwards.
CTTCTTCAATGAAGTTCAGGTTTGAGTTAGGTGTTCTGTTGATTATAACATGGTTATAAGGGAAAATAATAGCATTCTTAATACAGAATGCTAAGTAAAATGTCCATTGAGGGGTTAAAAAATAAAATAAACTCACCTCATCCACTTGTATCTGCAAAAAGACCTTCAATGACGTCTATTGCGCTCACCATGAGCGCGGTGACATCAGCGCAGGTCCTGCTGAATGAAGATAGAAGAACCTTCTATCTTCATTCAGCAGGACCTGCGCTGACAGGTCCTGCAGGAAGAAGAAAGAAGACTATACCGGCTGTGCGATCAAGTGGATGAGGCGAGTAATTTATTTTTATTATTTTTTAACCCTCAAGGTACATTTTACTTAGCATTATGTATTAAGAATGCTAATATTTTCCCTTATAACCATGTTAGAAGGGAAAATAATACAGTGAATTGACTTTAATGGGGTCCGGGGTTGCTCATCCCTATTTACTATCATCTCCTAACAACCATGCGTGAAAAATCGCACCGCATCTACACTTGCTTGCGGATGCTATGCGATTTTTACACAGCCCCATTCATTTCTATGAGGCCTGTGTTGTGTGAAAAACACGCTCATGTACACAGCCCCATTGAAATAAATGGGTCCGGATTCAGTGCGGGTGCAATGCGTTCATGTCACGCATTGCACCCGCGTGGAGTACTTGCCCGTGTGAAAAGGGGCCTAAGGCTACATACAATGGATCCAAACTACAAGGGACTAACCCCCACTGACTTATATTTGGGCTCCCATCATAGATGCAGCCATTAAAAAGCAGACACCTTAAAGCACCATGTGGCTCCAGAATGTCCGATACTTAACAAGAAGATACTCCAGGTCTTACAGACCCCTCACACTACATGGGGCCTGAACCCAGGGGTTTCACCACATTACTTTAGACTTTTTTTTGTAGCCAAGCCTATTTCCCATAGATATCAACTGGAAACTAAAAACTACCAAGTTCCAGTAGCAGATTTTAAAGGTGCACTGAATATCGGGCATTTGCACAGGTCTGCTGGTCCCTATGAGGCTGGAGCTTCGCTCAGGCGTACCACATAATGGCTTCTGATATCTTGTCACATGCACATATGACTGCCACAGGCAGACCCCTAACCTCTTTTCTCTAACACTTGTACAGAGTTGAGATTTACATGAAGATACTGCCGTAAGCTACCAAAGGGGTGAGACCTTGTGCCGTGATGGAAAGTGAATGTACTGACTGGCTGTGCACAAGTACTAGTGAATATGCTCTAGTGCAGGCATGGCCAACCGGCGGCTCTCCAGCTGTTGGAAAACTATAACTCCCACCATGCCCTGTTGTAGGCAGATAGCTGTAGACTGTCTGGGCATGATGGGAGTTGTAGTTTTGCAACAGCTGGAGAGCCTCAGGTTGGCCATCCCTGCTCTAGTGTCTCTCAGACAGAGTAAGGATCCTTTTTAATTGCAGGATGGCTTAAATTCACACAAACTACACCCAATGCTGTGCATTTCTCAGGAAATATGAGCTCTACTTACAATCAAGCCACTACAGAAACAAATACATACCATTTTCCATTTTACTTTTCTGATGGGGGCCACTGAAAGCTAGAAATTTCTGTGGAATTATCCAGTTGAAATCTCCATTTTCAGCTCTCTTGAAGAAAAAAAAAAAAAGAAAGAAAAGTTAGACCGTGAGTAAACCAGAAAAAAAGGGTTTTCTTTAAAATCCTTGTGCGGACATATGACGGTTCTGTGAGAGTGCTTAATTAAACCTCACCTCATAGTGCTGGTATTCCTCCAGATCAAAGGTCCTAAAATCAAAGAATTCATACTGCAAAGCCTACAATAAAAGACATGAAATATAACAAAGTATAATACAGGGAAAACGTGATGACGTCTGCATTTCATCATGCCTTCTAAGGACTCCTAAACTACTCTTTCCACACAAATAAATCCTACTATATTACAAATCAGTTTAAAATATTTCATACATTTGTCATTTCAATCTCTGCAGTGTTGTATGAACAGATCTATTCGCTATAATGAAGTCTCCTATGTTCTTGGTTCTGTCACTTCAGACTGATGTGCGGTGCCAGAAATCTTAGAGGACATTACTCCAGAAGGGGGGTTGGGTGGTCACCGATTCATATGTAAAGTATTCCATGCTCAGAGGCATGGCCAACTACAATATAGGTCTCCCTTTTTTAGGCTGGTGACAGGACCTCTTTAAATAATAAAGTGTAATTCCTCACAGTATATCAGTTTTTTAAGTTCTTTTACAAAGCGCACATCAGCGGCAGCACTCCTTTTAAAAGGGTTGTCTGCTATTTTTATACCGACCAGATCAGTGGGGGTCCAACTCCCAGTACCCCCACCAATCAGCTGTTTGAAGAGAAAGCAGCTCTGGTATGAGCGCTGCCTTCTCTTCATAGTTTACCTGCTCACTGTCGCTACCAGTGGTGAGCGGTGAAATTACAGTTCCTCCATCCCATTCACTTCAATGAGCACGCTCCTTCCTATTCAACTGATATTGATGACATCCTTTAATCACAGATGCAGGTACATACAGGTTTCAGTCTATGCTGCCGGGGTTGATAGGAACGTGAAGTCGGTGATGCCAAGCATGACAGGAGCAGCCTGAAAGGATGCATGTGCCATGTGCATAGACAAGTTGGATATAAGTGGCAAGCTCTGTGCAAAGACCTTCTTAAATTTTTTTGTACCTTTTTTTTTTATTATATTAGGCTCTTATTTTTGTAGGAGCCAACTCTTTGGGAGTTAAACAGTGTCCTTTTTTAACACAGTACAATAGATCTGACAACTAACCTTGTGTACAGCATGGAAACAGTCCAGTAGTGTTAGATGGAAACTACAGGTACCAAACGAGGCGTCCCTGTAACACAAAGCAATCCTGCGTTAGGCACCGAGACTAAATACTGTAAGCCAAAGAAACCAATTTAACCACTTCCTGACCGGGCCATTTACCCCCTTCCTGACCAGGACTAATTTTGCAAATCTCATATGTCACTTTATGTGGTAATAACTTTGGAACGCTTTTACTTATCCAAGCCATTCAGAGAAGGTTTTCTCATGACACATTGTACTTCATGTTAATGATACATTTGAATCAATATGTTTTATCTTTATAAAAAAAAAAAAAAAAAATATTATATATATATATTAAAAATAATTCCAAAAGTTAACAAAAATTCACTTCTTTCTAAATTAGAATCTCTCTGCTTTTAAGACAGATAGTGATGCCTCAAAATATTCATTAATTAACATTCCCAATATGTCTACTTTATGTGGGCATAATTTTTGTAATGTCAATTTTTTTTAAATTTCTTTAGGCCGTTGGAAGGTTTAGAATTTTTGAAGCAATTTGTTTAAGTTTTAAGAAAATTTCCAAAGTTGACTAAGGACCAGTTCAGTTCTGAAGTCTGTGGGGCTTACATAGTGGAAACCCCCATAAATGACCCCCATTGTAGAAATTACACCCCTCAAGTTACTCAAAACTGATTTTACAAACTTTGTTAACCCTTTAGGTGTTCCACAAGAATTAAAAGGAAAATAGAAAGGACATTTCTAAATTTCACTTTTTTGGCAGATATTCAATTTTAATCCATTTTTTTCTTTAACACGTCGAGGGTTAACAGCCAAACAAAACTCAATATTTATTAACCCGATTCTGCAGTTTACAGAAACACCCAATATGTGGTCGTAAACTGCTGTAAGGGCACGCGGCAGGGCACAGAAGAAAAAGGAGCGCCATTTTGGAATCTAGGGGATAAGGTGCCAGTTTTATTGGTACTATTTTGTGGTACATATGATTTTTAATTGCTCTATATTAAAATGTTTTTTGCAAGGCAGGGTAACCAAAAAAATGGCTGTTTATTTTTTACAACATTCATCTGAGAGGGTAGATCATGTGCTTTTTTTTATAGGTTATGGTGGACGCAATGATATCAAATATGTCTACTTTCTTTGTTTCAGTTTTACATATTAAAAGCATAAAAAAATAAAAATGTATGCTTTAGTGTCTCCATTTTCTGAACGCCATATTTTTTATTTTTCTGCCGATCGTCTTGTACAGGGGCTCGTTTTTTGCAGGAAGAGTTGACGTTTTTATTGATATAATGTTTGGGTACATGTGATTTTTTGATCATTCATTATTAGGGTACTTTCACACCTGCGTTCGGTGCGGACCCGTCTTGTATCTGCACAGACGGATCAGCACCGATAATGCAAACGCTTGTATCCGTTCTGAAAGGATCCGTTTGCATTATTCATAAAAAAAAAAAAAAAAAAAAAAAAAAAAAAGTCTTGACTTACACTGAAAGTCAATGGGGGACGGATCAGTTTTCAATTGCACCATATTGTGTCAATGAAAACGGATCCGTCCCCTTTGACTTACATTGTAAGTCAGGACGGATGCGTTTGGCTCCGCATCGTCAGGCGGACAGATGTGAATGGATCTTTAAAAGATCTGACAGGTTTGCAAAGTCAATTAATTTCAACATTAGGGTTACCTGAAAGGAAGGTAAGTCACGTTTCCCATCTGCAAAATTTTGTGCATTTCTTCTGGGAGCCTTTTCAAGTAGATTATCTATGCAATTAAATTAGAGAAAGACGTTTAACAAAGTGCACCATAGAAAGCACAAAACGGCTCCCGGTAACTAATAAAGCTCTGGATGCTGTCTTATGGCCTACTTATATCTCATTCATGTAAAAAGACCTTTATATCTTATATGTAAGTGAGCTGATTCAAGTCAGGGGGGTGGAGAGCTGGCTGTTAGTGGTGTCAACATCAGTACAACCTGTACAAAATCTTGCTCATGCACAGTAACTCTTCAACTCTGGTGTGTGCACACCACCCCCTGGTAAACTTGCACTTCAGATGTGTACAATGCACGTACCAGAGTATCAAGGTGTAATGGCGCATGCGCAAGATTTAGTATGGCCCTGTACTGACATTTCCACCACTTTGGTACATCAGCCAAGCCACAGCGGATGGAAATAGCAGTCGTAAAGAGCTTGACTTGGATCAGCTCATTTACACAAGTTATAAAGGCTAAAGGAATGAACAAATCAAAGATCAGCCACAACATTTTGACCACAAGACCTCCATCGGGTCCTGGGTTCGTTTGGAAGGGGAAAGGGGGAAAAAAAAAAAAAAAAAAAAAAGCACGCGACAGGTTCCCTTTAAATTAGGAAGGGGTTATATTCACTTCTTCTACTAGCTGTTCTGTTACCTAAAGGCTCCGGATATACACTTTTTTTTATAATGAGAATGACTATGTGCAACGCAAACAGTGACTTCCACTATCATCAGGTCATTACAATGGACGCGACTGAGCACATGTACTTACAGCATAACTTCCTATTAAAAAGGCAGCGTTGGCTTGTTTCTTCTGGTCACTGCTGGTGTAATGGATGATTTTCTTCTTTGTCAGAGAGAAGGACTACAACAAAATAGTAAATAAAGCATTTATTTTCACTGCTAATCAAGACCAGCAAAAACTACAAAAAGGTGAAAAACGAAGCAGTATACTACAGAATGTAAAAGCAGCCATCGCTAAGGCTAGCTTCACACTAGCGCTTTTCGATCCTGCAGGGGGACAGCCTGCCGGATCTCTTTGTATTCCCGCAAGCTACCACATTTACAAAAAAGTAAAAAGCCATTTTTGTAACATTACATCACAAAAATTGCAACAGCAAGTGATCAAAAAGGCGTATGCCCCCCAAAATAGTATCAGACCGTCTCCTCATCCCGCAAAAAATGAATATCGGTCAAAAAATAAAAAAGCTATGGCTCTCAGACTATGGATACACTATAATATCATTATTGCTGTTTCAAAAATAAACAACTGTGCCAAAACCACCAATTTTTTGGTCCCCTTGCTCCATAAAGTGTAATAATGAATGGGAATTTTTTTTTTTATTATATATATATATAAAAATAATCATATGTACCCAAAAATGGTACCAATTAAAACGCCAACTCTTCCTGCAAAAAAACGAGCGGCAGAATAAAAAAATAAAAAATTTGAGCGTTCAGAAAATGGGAGATACAAAAACGTAATTTTTGTTTTAAAAAAATGCTTTATTATGTAAAACAAACAAATATCATAGAAAGTAGACATATTTGATGTCATTGCGTCCGTAAGAACCTGCTCTATAAAAATAGCGCATGATCTAACCTGTCAAATGAATGTTGCTAAAAATAAAAAATAAACAGTGCCAAAACAGCCATTTTGTTACCTTGCCTCACAAAAAAAGATAAAAAAAAAAAGGAGATTTTTGTATAACTTACCAGTTAAATCTCTTTCTCGCTCTTCCTTGGGGGACACAGACCTTGGGTATAGCTCAGCTCCCTAGGAGGCGTGACACTAAGTAAAACTGTTAAGCCCCTCCTCCATCAGCTATACCCTCAGCCTGGAGATAGAGGCTACCAGTTGCGTGTCCAAGTAGTGAAAGGAAACAACCAACAATGCAAACAACAGCCAACAACCCAACGGGGCGCCAGCCAAAACCCTAGAACCAAACACAGAAGGGTGGGTGCTGTGTCCCCCAAGGAAGAGCGAGAAAGAGATTTAACTGGTAAGTTATACAAAAATCTCCTTTTCTCGCCCATTTTCCTTGGGGGACACAGACCTTGGGACGTTCAAGAGCAGTCCAAGAAGGGAGGGACCATAACCCAAGGCGGACCACCGGAGCATCAGGAAACCGCAGCCTGCAAGACCAGGCGGCCCAAAGCAGCATCCGCCGACGCGTGCGTATGCACCCTATAGAACCTGGTGAAAGTGTGCAAAGAGGACCAAATGGCCGCTTTGCACAACTGCTCAGCCGAGGCTCGATGCCTCTGCGCCCAGGAAGCCCCGACTGCTCTGGTGGAATGAGCAGTGACGCCGAAAGGCGGAGCCCTACCCTTGGCTCGATAAGCCTCAGACACCGCCAGTTTAATGAACCGGGCAATGGCCACCTTGGAGACCGCCAAACCCTTGCGCGAACCCTCCGGGACCACAAACAGGGAATCCGTGCGCCGGAAGGATCCGGTGACCTCCAAGTAAATCCTCAATGCCCTGACCACATCCAGACGGTGCAGTTCCCGTTCTCTGGAGTGGGAAGGAGAGGGACAGAGCGACGGAAGGACGATGTCCTCATTGATGTGAAAGGCGGAGACCACCTTTGGCAGGAAAGCCGGGACTGGTCGGAGCACAACCTTATCCTGGTGGAAGATCAGGAAAGGTTCGGAACAAGAAAGAGCCGCCAACTCAGACACCCGCCGGAGAGACGTGATGGCCACAAGAAAGATGACCTTGCAGGACAGAAGGCGAAGGGAGACCTCCCGCAAGGGCTCGAAGGGGGCAGATTGAAGCGCCGAGAGCACCACATTCAGGTCCCAGGAAGGAACCGGAGGGCGATACGGTGGAACAGAGTGAGCCACCCCTTGCAAAAAGGTCTTAATCGGCCCCAGAGGGGCCAGGGGACGCTGGAGAAGAATAGACAGCGCCGAAATCTGTCCCTTCAGAGAACTGAGGCCCAGCCCCAGGTCCAGGCCCGACTGGAGGAAGGACAGGATCGTGGGAAGAGAAAACCGGAGAGGTGGGACGCTCCGGGACTCACAGAACCCCAGATAGGACCTCCAAACCCGATAGTAGATCCTCGAAGATACGGGTTTACGAGCACGGATCATGGTGCGGACAACGTCCGCGGAGAAACCCCGTCGCGTTAAGACGGCGGTCTCAACAGCCACGCCGTCAAACGTAGCGAGCCTAAATGCTCGTGGAAGATCGGACCTTGAGAGAGAAGGTCCTCCCTGGAGGGCAGTGGCCACGGAACGTCTGCCAACAGCAACATTAGGTCGGCGTACCAGGACCGACGGGGCCAATCCGGGGCGATCAGAATCGCGGGAACGCCCTCTGCCGCGATCCTCCGAAGAACCCGTGGCAGGAGGGGAAGAGGAGGAAAGATGTACAGAAGGGAGAATTGGCACCACGGAAGGACAAGCGCGTCGGCGCCGTAAGCCTCCGGGTCCCGTGCCCTGGATACGTATAGGGGAACCTTGCGGTTGAATTTGGAGGTCATGAGGTCCACGTCGGGGCGACCCCAGCGAAGACAAAGGGCCTCGAACACCTCTGGGTGCAGGGACCATTCTCCCGGATCGATGGTGGACCGGCTGAGGAAATCTGCCGCCCAGTTGTCTACCCCCGGGATGTAAATCGCAGACAAGGCTGGCACGTGCGTCTCCGCCCAGAGGAGAATGAGGGACACCTCTTGCATCGCCGCAGCGCTGCGGGTGCCTCCCTGATGGTTTATGTACGCCACCGCCGTGGCATTGTCCGATTGGATCCGAACAGGGCGGCCCCTCAGTAGATGGGTCCAGTGTCTGAGGGACAAAAGAACTGCCCTCAGCTCCAGAATGTTGATCGGAAGTCTGGACTCCGATAGAGACCAAACGCCCTGGACGGATCGGGGAGGGAAAACCCCCCCCCACCCCCGTAAGCTGGCGTCGGTGGTAATCACCAGCCAGTTCAGTGGAAGGAAGGACCTCCCCCTCAGAGGGAGATGCAACCACCAGTTGAGGGAAGCCCGAGCCAGGGGAGGCAGAAGGAAGGTCCTGTCCAGACTCCTCGGTGATTTGTCCCAGGCCGACAGAATCGCCCTCTGAAAGGTGCGGGAATGGAATTGTGCGAACGGCACTGCCTCGAAACAGGCAACCATCTTCCCCAGCAACCGCATGCCGGATCTGAGGGAAGGCCGGTGATGACGGAGAAGGCTGCGAACCGACCCGCGAAGGGCCAGACGCTTGTCCGACGGAAGACGGACCTCTGCCAGTTCCGTATCCAGGAGCATCCCCAGGAAGATCAGCCGTCTGGAGGGGGTAAGGGAAGACTTGGGGTGGTTGATAATCCAACCAAACCGCGTCAGGGTCTCCAGAGTGAGATCCACACTGCCGGATGCCTGTGAAAGGGAGGGTGCCTTGACCAAGATGTCGTCCAAGTACGGAAGAAGAAAAACACTTCTTGAACGTAGAAGGGCCAAGACAGGGGCCAGGACCTTGGTGAACACCCGAGGAGCCGTTGCTAGACCAAAGGGAAGGGCAACGAACTGGAAGTGATCGTCCCCCACCGCGAAGCGTAGGAAGCGGTGATGACATGGAGCAACCGGAACGTGGAGGTATGCATCCTGAACGTCGATGGAGGCCATGAAATCCCCCTTTTCCAGGGAGGCCACTGCGGACTGGAGAGACTCCATCCGGAATCTCTGCAGGCGGAGGAAGCGGTTCAGGCGCTTCAGGTCCAAGATCGGTCGCACCGAGCCTTCCTTTTTGGGGATCACGAAGAGGTTCGAGTAGAACCCCCTGAACCTTTCCGTCGGAGGCACCGGGGTGATGACACCCTTGTCCATGAGTGAGCGAACGGCCGCGAAGAAAGAGGCCGCTCGTACGGGGTCCTGCGGAGGACGGGACCGGAAGAAACGGTCTGGCGGAATGGCCGCAAATTCGATCTTGTACCCGCAAGATACAATCTCGAGCGCCCATGCATCTGAGATGTGGTTCCGCCAAACGTTCCTGAAAAGGAGAAGGCGGCCCCCCACCCGGGTGGGTGGGGGCGCACCTTCAGGCAGAGGGCTGCTGGCCTGTGGTAGCCCGTGCAGGCTGGGTCTTGCGCCAGGTAGGTTGCGCCCGAAAAAAACGGCTTCTTGCGTCTATCCTGGGTTGGGCCAGAGGAAGAAGAACCGGCCCCGGGTCTAGATCCGGAGGGCTTACGAAAGGACCGAAAACGGGACGAACCCGCGCGACCCCGTGGGGCGCCCTTTGGCCTGGACTGGGGAAGGAGAGTACTTTTCCCACCCGTGGCCTCTGATATAAGCTCGTCCAGGCGGGTCCCGAACAAGCGGGAACCCGTGAACGGTAGACCGGCCAAGGAGCGTTTGGAAGCGGCGTCCGCCGCCCAAACCTTCAGCCAGAGTTCCCTCCTGACAGAAACCGCCAGGGCAGAGGAACGGGCAATGAGGGCCCCCGCATCCAGGGAGGCCTCACAAATAAATTTTCCAGCCTGGATAATTAGCTGGGCTAAGGAACGGAGGTCCTGAACAGGAACGTCCGACCCCAACTCCTGCTCCAGCTGCAAACCCCATTCAGAGACCGCTTTGCCAACCCAGGCGGAGGCAAAAACCGGTCTAAGGGCTGAACCAGAGGCAGAAAATATTGCCTTGGAAAGGGATTCCGTCCGACGGTCCTCAGCGGACTGGAGGGAAGATCCGTCCTGTACAGGAATAGCAGTGCTTTTGGACAGGCGAGCCACAGGAGGATCCACCTTGGGCGGAGATGTCCAGGTGGTCACAGACTCCGCCGGAAAGGGATAACAAATGTCCAGCTTCTTTGGTGTAACAAAGCGGACGTTTGGCCGAGTCCAAGCCTTGGATACCACAGAAGAAAAATCTGCATGTATGGGAAAGACCTTGGAGGCCTGTCTGGGTCGGAGAAAGGACACGCCGGCCTGTTCAGAGCTGGGGGGGTCATCGTGTATCTGAAAGGTATCGCGGATACTAGTGATAAGATGCCCCACCGCGGATGACAATTTTGACGGAAGCTCTGAGTCCATGTCCACATCCGAATCCGCCAGTTCTCCCTCAGAAGGCGTATCCCTTTGAGAGGATAGGCTTGACTGAGCTCGCACGCATGGCGGAGAGAGCGAAACATCAGGAGAAGATGTGCGCTCAACCCTTGAACGTTTCTGAGTACGCCGGGCCCTGGAAGATTCACTGGGAGGCAGGGAATCAGTGGGGGCGGCAGAAACGGCATTCCCAGCAGGTGCGACAGGGATTTCGGCAGTCTGCGGGAGAGGCGGTCTATCCACGAGACGGCCCACCACGTGTGTAAGGCTCTCCACCGCCAGAGACAGAGACCTAGCCCAGTCAGGGGGTTCAGAAACAACAGGGGGCACAGCAGAAAGCGGGCCCTGCACCGGGGCCTGACATGCAAGGCAATGCGGCTCAGATTGCCCACTTGGAAAAAGTGCCTTGCAGGCGGTACAGGCGTGGTACCAGGGTTTGGGGGCACCCGTGGGATCAGACATGCTGACAAGTGGTCGTACCTTGATACAGGGACAAGGGATTGCAGCGGCTATGACCAGTGGGGTTAGGAGAGGGTTAACAGCCCTACCAGTGCCTCAGAAGAACGTCAGGTCAGATCCCTAGGAGCGAAGGTCCAGATCAGCAGCCGCGAGGCAGCCAGAAAACCAGCGTGCGTCCCCAGCGATGCACCGGTGTCTCCCACGTGTCTCCACTTCAGTCCGGAGTGAGGAAGCGCGGCAAGCTTGAGCAGAGACGCGGGAACAAGCTCCGCCCCCTCCACGCTTGAATGTTTCATAACGAAACTCCGCCCCCATGACGCGCGCGCGAAAAAAACACCCGCACCCCGTGCTGCCCGAGATTCCCAGGCATATGTTGTCAAAGAAGGGCCCGCAGGCCCCAAAAGCGCGGCGGTATAACCGGACGTCGGAAGGTAAGGTGGTCACCTGACCCCCATCCCGCCGAACCGAACCGCCGATGCCGGGCCTAAGCCCCGCCCCCTCGATCACGGTACGGAGCGGGCGGCGGCGGGGAGGTAGTAAGAAGCAGGGGCTATCTTCTAAGCGTAAGATCGGGAGGTACATGAAAAGCAGGCAGATGGGGAGATCCCACAGAGCGCTCTGAGAAGCGCAGGAAACGGCCGACCACGGGTGCCCCCCCCCGAACCCAGTGCAACAGGGACAGGGAATGGGCTGGAAAAGCCATCTTACCTGTCTTCACCCTCATTTCCTTCCAGCAGGGTCGCCCCTTCAGCCCCTGGCACCGCAGTGGCAGGAAGCTGGAAGAGGGGCTTGGCGTGCGGGCGACCCCCTAGCTGGCGGGATGTAGGGGAGCCGGTGCTGCCCAGATCCTCCTATTGCTTCAGTGGGGGAGGCAGCAGCGCAAATACGTTGGCACTGGTGCAGCTCAACCCCGGGAGAACAGAGAGGTCCAATGCGTCTCTGGTATCCCTAGGAAAAAACAAAAATAAAATAACAAAATTAGAGAAAAAATTAAAACAAGGAGAAAACAGCCCTGCAGTAGCAGGGGGTGTCTTGCCTCCTTGGACACTAAGCTAAAACTGGTAGCCTCTATCTCCAGGCTGAGGGTATAGCTGATGGAGGAGGGGCTTAACAGTTTTACTTAGTGTCACGCCTCCTAGGGAGCTGAGCTATACCCAAGGTCTGTGTCCCCCAAGGAAAATGGGCGAGAAATAATATTTACCCCAAAATAGTACCAATAAAACTGACACCTTATCCTGTAGTTTCCAAAATGTGGTCACTTTTTTTTTTTTTGTTTCTACTGTAGGGGTGCATCATGGGGGCTTCAAATGGGACATGGCATCTAAAAACCAGTTCAGCTAAGGCTACTTTCACACTTGCGTTCAGAACGGATCCGTCTGCATTATATTGTAAAAAAAATTCTAAGTGTAAAAGTAGCCTCAGACGGATCCGTCCAGACTTTACATTGAAAGTCAATGGGGGACGGATCCGTTTGAAAATTTAGCCATATTGTGTCATATTCAAACGGATCCGTCCCCATTGACTTACATTGTAAGTCTGGACGGATCCGCTTGCCTCCGCACGGCCAGGCGGACACCCGAACGCTGCAAACAGCGTTCAGGTGTCCGCTTGCTGAGCGGAGGCTGAACGCTGCCAGACTGATGCATTCTGAGCGGATCCGCGTCCACTCAGAATGCATTAAGGCTGGACGAATGCGTTCGGGGCCGCTTGTGAGCCCCTTCAAACGGAGCTCACAAGGGGACACCCGAACGCTAGTGTGAAAGTAGCCTAAATCTGCCTTCCAAAACCCATATGGCGTTCCTTTCCTACTGCGCCCTGCCGTGTGCCAGTACAGCAGTTTACGTACATGTGGATGAAAATTTTTGGTAAAATTTGGGATCTTCTCACAAATAATAGTGAAATATATTGACTCAAAATGTATGACTATCACGAAGTACAATGTGTCACGAGAAAATCTCAGAATGGCTTGGATAAGTAAAAGTGTTCCAAAGTTATTACCACATAGTGACACATGTCAGATTTGCAAAAAATGGCCTGGGCAGGAAGGTGAAAACTGGCCCAGGGTTGAAGAGGTTAAAGGCATAGTCATCTTAGTGTATGTAAACTTTTGACATTGCAAAAAGTAATAAAAATGCCTTAAAATGTTCTCGATCTCAAGAATTATGGTAATCTTAATTGACCAAAAACAGGATAGGTTTATTCTGATTTCATGTCAGATAGAAGAAAAGATTGAGAAAAACATGCGCATGTGTCTTTTTATGTAGTGTATGTAAACTTCTGGTTTCAACTGTACATAAGACATTGGATAACCCCTTTAATCATAAATTTATATGAGGAACAAAGTATTTTTAAGAAAAGATGTGCAGCTGAATACAATACTATAGCCATCCTCCCACTTTCAGAACTCACCTTCATTTTTTTATTTAGCTTGCAGCAGTATTTGTACAGCATGGCCAGATTAAGAGGCCCAAAGTCAGCATAGAAGCTAAAAGACAAAATACAGCCATTAATAAGTGAACATATGATTCTAATACACAGGTAAAGAGGACCAGTCTTCTCTCCTGACATGTCCGCTTTCCCCATGTAGTAATAATTCTGGAGAATCTTCTCATAGAATTACGTTGTGCCATTCTTCTATTATTCCTACTAAACGTTTATGAATGACTGGCTAGCAGTCTGCACAGTCTTACCAGTGGGGGGGGTCCCTGCACAGTGTGTGTGTGTGGGGGTGGAGGTGTCCCTGCACAATCTTACCAGTGGGGGGTCCCTGCACAGTGTGTGTGTGTGTGGGGGGGGGGGGTGGAGGTGTCCCTGCACAATCTTACCAGTGGGGGGTCCCTGCACAGTGTGTGTGTGTGTGTGGGGGGGTGGAGGTGTCCCTGCACAATCTTACCAGTGGGGGGTCCCTGCACAGTGCGCGTGTGTGGGGGGGGGTGGAGGTGTCCCTGCACAATCTTACCAGTGGGGGGTCCCTGCACAGTGCGCGTGTGTGGGGGGGGTGGAGGTGTCCCTGCACAGTGTGTGTGTGGGGGTGGAGGTGTCCCTGCCCAGTGTTACACTATCCAGTTAGCAATTCATTCATAAACTTCTAGTATTAACAATAGAGGAATGGCACAGAGTTATATGAAAAGCTGCAGAATTATTATTGTACGAGGAAGCATGCAAAAACAGAAGTTTGGGGAAGTGACAGGTCCCCTTTAAAAGTTGTCTCATCTCAACATTACCAAGGCAGGATAAGACTAAGCGCCAACAACCAGGTGTCCGGGAAACATAAGCGGGTCAGCGCTCTGCCGTTTCAGTAGCTGCAGTTCAGGGGAACAGCATAGACCTGCAACGGGAGATACCGAAACAGCAGAGTTGGCCCACCACACTGTCTCGCATCCACCCGGTGGTCGGGGCCTAGTCCCATCTCATCATAGTAACAGTGAGATGAGACAACCCCTTTAAAAGAGATCCTCCCTCGGCCCTCAGCTGAAGGGTGCAGCAACCTGCCTCCCAGGCAACAAGAAAGCAGTGTGAACAGCTCCCCTATCCCAGACAATCTGCTTCACATTCACACAGCAGGAGAAGATTTTGTTTTTACTTTTGAGATCTTTAGGGGCTAACTGTTAGATCTGTGGAGGTCCAACCACTGAAACCTCCTGCAGAATCCTGTGCAAATAGCACGGCAGCTCGAGCATGCGCAGTGCTGTTCTATTCATCTCTATGCGAGTAGGGTGCACGGCTATCTCCAGTGGGCTTTGAATGGAGTGGTAGGGCACCTGGGGGAAATTACCCCCTTTGCGTACTCTGACATATGTCACCGAAGTGGATTTTGTCAAAGGAATGAGGGTACCGTATGGAGCAGGCTCAGGAGTCGTGCCCACTCCATACACAGTGGGCGACAGCTGCCCACAGTGGCCAGAATTTAGGGTAACTCAATTTCCAGCTGTTTAACCCCTATAGATATAACAGTCAACAGAGATGGAATTGCAGGGTGTTGAACGGTTGACATGGTAGATGGGAGCCCTGTAGAGACCCTTAGGCTGCCACGTTAGTACTCCCATTATACCCTGCCTCTTGAACGGGACACGGTCGCTGGCCATGGAAGAGGCAGGGAGCCTCGCTAATCACATACTGATGACCTATCCGGAGGATCAAAAACAATAGTAAATTCCCGTGCGCCTGCTTTAACCATACAAGTTTCCGTTGCTCTTGTTGGCATCTGAGACTTTACAATCATCCCTTGGTTTTCTTACTTTTCATACAGGAGCTCTTCGTCGATGGAGAAATAATGTGTACTTGGAGTGGTCTTTGGTTTGCCGCAGAGGATGGCGAAGTAGAGACGCTCTGAAAAGTAGCAGAGGGAAATACGGGTTACTTGGCATCATACAGTGTTCTGGGTGTACAAGTACCTGCTAACCCCCCTCCCGTGCTCCAGGGGGAGGACAACACACGCCATAAATACCAATACAACAATGCATCAAACTTACTCCATGAACAAGTCACAGAACATTGTGCATGCGGACATGCTAAGTATAGCACGGCCATGACACACCTAACCACACTCCCAAATTCCACAAATGGTACAAGATGCACTCAGCTGTAAAACAATGCAGCGTGAAGAAGCAAGACACTAGAGATGGTTCACACGGCCCATTTCAGGAGGACTCCACCAGCACTCACGGGGGACCTCACACGTTTGGCGAGAGCGGAAAAACTGATGGCGAAGGTCAATGAACTGTCGGGGTCCTGGTGTTATATTTGGGAAAGGGGTAGCTAATGGCGTTGTCCTGCTAAAAAAAAAATATAATAATAATTCTCTCTATACACAAACACACACACACACACACACGTGTGTGCCTGACACAGGCTAGCACTTCCTGTGTGGGCACAATATACTGGATGCCACAGTGTAATCGGCCAACGCATCACTGGAATCACTGTACTGTGTCAAGCTGGATGTGGATGAATTGCTAGCAGTCTGCAGTAAGGGTACAGAGGGGAGGTAACGTTTGGGGGGGGGGGGGGGTACCTGCACAGTCTGACAATGGCAGCACTGATTGGATAGAGCGAGTCTGTGCAGGTACCCCTCCCCAACTGGTTACCTCCCCTCTGTACCCTTACTGCAGACTGCTAGTAATTCATTCATAACTTCTAGTGGAAATAATAAAGGAATGGCACAGCCTAGAGCCATAAGACTAGATGCTCCAGAATTGGTATTACATTTAATACACATTTCTAACGCCTTAGTGACCACCAATACACCTTTTTACACTGTCCAGTAAGGGGTCTTAGGCTAGAGCACATTTGCAGATGAGCACCTCCCGTCCTCAACATCGAGCGCTGCCAGGGTCGCATAGCATTATATTGATTTATGATGCTATGTAACCCTTAGGCCCCTTGCAGACTAGCATGTCCGGATGCGTTGCGGCAAACCCGCGCGAGTAGGTACGCAATTGCAGTCCGTTTTGACTGCGATTGTGTTCCGTTTTTATCGAGCAGATGCAATGTGTTTTGCACGCACGTGATAAAAAACTGAATGTGGTACCCAGATCCGAACTTCTTCACAGAAGTTCAGGGTTGGGTTCAAGGTTGTGTAGATTGTATTATTTTCCCCTATAACATGGTTAGAAGGGAAAATAATAGCATTCTGACTACAGAATGCTTAGTACAACAGTATATGTATATATATATATATATATATATATATATATATATATATATATATATATATATATATATATATATATATATATATATATATATATATTTTATTTAACTCCCCTTAATCCACTTGTTCGCGCAGCCGGCATCTCTTCTGTCTTCTTTCTTCAGGACCTGTGGTGACGTCACTGCGCTCATCACATGATCCATCACCATGGTGATGGATCGTGTGACGGACCATGTGATGAGCGTAGTGACGTCATCAAAGGTCCTATTCCTCAAAGAAGAAGACAGAAGAGATGCCGGCTGCGTGAACAAGTGGATTAAGAAGAGTTGAATAATTATTTTTTTAACCCCCTCCAACCCTATTGTACTATGCATTCTGTATTCAGAATGCTATTATTTTCCCTTATAACCATGTTATAAGGGAAAACAATAAATATCGGGCCCCCATCCCGATCGCACTTGCTTGCGGATGCTTGTGATTTTCACGCAGCCCCATTCACTTCTATGGGGCCTGCGTTGCGTGAAAATCACCGCTCATGTGCACAGCCCCATAGAAATGAATGGGTCCCAATTCAGTGCGGGTGCAATGCGTTCAACTCATGCATTGCACTCGCCCATGTGAAAGGGGCCTTGCCTTAGAGGTCTGAAATGTACAAACCGGATTCCCAAAAAGTTGGGACACTATACAAATAGTGAATAAAAGCTGAATGCAATGATGTGGAGATGCAACTTCTAATATTTTATTCAGAATAGAACATAAATCACGGAATAAAAGTTTAAACTGAGAAAATGTACCATTTTAAGGGAAAAATATGTTGAATCAGAATTTCATGGTGTCAACAAATCCCCAAAAAGTTGGGACAAGGCCATTTTCACCACTGTGTGGCATCTCCCCTTCTTCTTACAACATTCAACAGACGTCTGGGGACCGAGGAGACCAGTTTCTCAAGTTTAGAAATAGGAATGCTCTCCCATTCTTGTCTAATACAGGCCTCTAACTGTTCAATCGTCTTGGGCCTTCTTTGTTGCACCTTCCTCTTTATGATGCGCCAAATGTTCTCTATAGGTGAAAGATCTGGACTGCAGACTGGCCATTTCAGTACCCGGATCCTTCTCCTATGCAGCCATGATGTTGTGATTGATGCAGAATGTGGTCTGGCATTATCTTGTTGAAAAATGCAGGGTCTTCCCTGAAAGAGATGACGTCTGGATGGGAGCATATGTTGTTCTAGAACCTGAATATATGTTTCTGCATTGATGGTGCCTTTCCAGACATGCAAGCTGCCCATGCCACACGCACTCATGCAACCCCATACCATCAGAGATGCAGGCTTCTGAACTGAGCGTTGATAACAACTTGGGTTGTCCTTGTCCTCTTTGGTCTGGATGACATGGCGTCCCAGATTTCCAAAAAGAACTTCGAATCGTGACTCGTCTGACCACAGAACAGTCTTCCATTTTGCCACACTCCATTTTAAATGATCCCTGGCCCAGTGAAAACGCCTGAGCTTGTGGATCTTGCTTAGAAATGGCTTCTTCTTTGCACTGTAGAGTTTCAGCTGGCAACGGCGGATGGCACGGTGGATTGTGTTCACTGACAATGGTTTCTGGAAGTATTCCTGAGCCCATTCTGTGATTACCTTACAGTAGCATTCCTGTTTGTGGTGCAGTGTCGTTTAAGGGCCCGGAGATCACGGGCATCCAGTATGGTTTTACGGCCTTGACCCTTACGCACAGAGATTGTTCCAGATTCTCGGAATCTTCGGATGATGTTATGCACAGTTGATGATGATAGATGCAAAGTCTTTGCAATTTTTCGCTGGGTAACACCTTTCTGACATTGCTCCACTATCTTTCTGCGCAACATTGTGGGAATTGGTAATCCTCTACCCATCTTGGCTTCTGAGAGACACTGCCACTCTGAGAAGCTCTTTTTATACCCAATCATGTTGCCAATTGACCTAATTAGTGTTAATTGGTCTTCCAGCTCTTCGTTATGCTCAAATTTACTTTTTCCAGCCTCTTATTGCTACTTGTCCCAACTTTTTGGGGATTTGTTGACACCGTGAAAATTTGAATCAATGTATTTTTTCCTTTAAAATGATACATTTACTCGGATTAAACGTTTGATCTGTCATCTACGTTCTATTACAAATAAAATATTGACATTTGCCATCTCCACATCATTGCATTCAGTTTTTATTCACAATTTGTTTAGTGTCCCAACTTTTTTGGAATCCGGTTTGTATTAGGCTACTTTCACACTTGCGCTTGATCGGATCCGTTCTGAACGGATCCGATCATATTAATGCAGACGGAGGCTCCGTTCAGTACGGATCCGTCTGCATTAATAACTTAGAAAAATTTCGCAAGTGCAGCAAGTAGCCTGAGCGGATCCGTTCAGACTTTCAATGTAAAGTCAATGGGGGACGGATCCGCTTGAAGATTGAGCCATATGGGCTCATCTTCAAGCGGATCCGTTCCCATTGACTTACATTGTAAGTCTGAACGGATCCGCTCGCCTCCGCACGGCCAGGCGGACAGCTGAACGCTGCAAGCAGCGTTCAGCTGTCCGCGCGGAGGCGAGCGGAGCGGAGGCTGAACGCCGCCAGACTGATGCAGTCTGAGCGGATCCGCATCCATTCAGACTGCATCAGGGCTGGACGGAGGCGTTTGGGTCCGCTCGTGAGCTCCTTCAAACGGAGCTCACGAACGGACCCATGAACGCTAGTGTGAAAGTAGCCTTAGATGGCACTGACATAATGCTGCCAGTGTTATCCAATACATTCCAGAACTGTAAGGGTTACATCAATATAATGCTATGTGACCACGGTAGTGCTCCGGACGGGAGCTGTGCTGCGGATACACTCTTGTCTGCAAGGGATCTAAGTGTTACATATAGTCTCCCATGCCAGGAAGAGCGGGTGCTCAGCGATTAGCTGAACCGCAGATCCAGGCCGTTTAAAGGGCTTTTCCAGGTTTTTAATATTGATGACCTATCCTTATTTTCACATGGTCTGTATTTGGTCAGTAATTTCAAAGCCAAAAGTGGTTCGAGAACATGGAAGAGGTACAAACCTTTCAATTTTTTATTATTTTTTCCTGTAGGTTCTACTCCAGGTTTTGGCTCAAATACTGACCGTGTGACAGCGGTCTCTGGAAGCCAAAACCAGGAGCAGATCCAACTGTAAGGGTCCATTCACACGTCCGTTGTTTCTTTCCTGATCTGTTCCGTTTTTTGCTGAACAGATCTGGACCCATTCATTTTCAATGGGTCCTGGAAAAAAAAAATCTGACATTGTGCTGTCCGTTTTTTTTCCAGGACCCATTGAAAATGAATGGGTCCAGATCTGTTCAGCAAAAAACGGAACAGATCAGGAAACAAACAACGGACGTGTGAATAGACCCTAAGGCTACTTTCATACTCGCGTTTGGTGCGGATCCGTCATGGATCTGCACAGACGGATCCGTTTGTATTATCTTTAACATAGCCAAGACGGATCCGTCTTGAACACCATTGAAAGTCAAAAGGAGGACGGATCCGTTTTCCATTGTGCCAGATTGTGTCAGTGAAAACGGATCCATCCCCATTGACTTACATTGTGTGCCAGGACGGATCCGCTTGGCTCAGTTTCGTCAGACTCTGGAGCAGTGGAAATGTGTTCTGAGGAGTGACAAGCCGCTTCTCTATCTGGCGGTCTGATGGAGGAGTCTGGGTTTGGCAGAAGAGGGATAACGCTATGGGGTTGCCTCTTAAGGCGCATTTGGGCAATCAGATAATTGTTACAATTTGAACCCCAACCAGGGCTGTGGAGTGGGTAAGCCAAAGTTTTGGCTTCAATTCCCGCATTTTATCACACTCCGACTCGATAAACCGTCAGTAACATAGTAATATTTACTACATTTTTTCTTACTATCGTATAAGTAGTTAGGCTACTTAAACCATATTTGTTGGAATACCATTTCTGAAATTCCAAAAATTTTCTAAATTCCAGCAAGTAAATATGCATCCACAAGAGACACCTCACTGCTGAAGCCAGTAATTGGCTCCAGTGGAGCAGATGACCCCAACCACATCAGAAATAAAATTGCGAACCAGGCCCCCTCATCCAACCTCAGTGTCTGACCGGGTAAAAACTCCAAAATCCTGAAGTAAGCCTTCCCAGAAGAGGAAGCTGTTTAAGCTGCAAAGGGGGGCGTATTAATGGGATTAGGAGTTCAATCCATTTGTCCACACGCAGGAAAGTTAAACTTTGACTCGCCTTCAACTCTGCTCGGAAAATCTTTCTGAGCAAACAACGCGGTCACCGTGGAAACAGACTAAAATTAGAAGCGGGGAAAACAATGTTACCATTCATTGACTATGTGTACACAACACCCCCCTGAGTGGAAAAAGCCACGCTGTCACCACTACAAAAGGGCGCGTACGGCGTGGAGACATCAGCAGCTTCACATGCCAGATTTACAGCAGCAAGTTTTGATCCAGAATGTAAGCTGAAGGCGGATGTTTCTACGACATGAGCTTGAACCCCTGAGAACCCCTTTCAGACATGTCTGCTGTGTGGGAATATACCTGCAGAGGTCGTCAGGATTTGGTCCAATACTCATGATACAAAACAGCCAATCAGCTGTATAAAGAGTTAGCGGAACTCATCGGTCGCACGGCCTAGGTGGTGCGCCATCCCATTCAAGAGAATAGGCCTGAGGTGCAATACCAAGTACAGCGCTGTTCTTGGTGACCTGCCAGGCCGCAGCCACTTCAAACAGCTGATCGTCGGGGGTGCTGGGACTTGGACCCCTGCCAATCTAATATCGACGTCCTATTCGGAGGACAGGACAATAAATACCAGGGAAACCCTTTAATCTAAAAAAAACAAAACACAACTATTGTCAATTTACACTTTATGCAGCGTGTGGATGAGATTATTCAAAATCTCAGCCACTTTGCTGGTATGGTAGCGCCACAGTGGACGTGTCCCCAGAGACCACTCACACATCGGGGGTCTGTTATGACACCACGGAAGCATGTCCTATTTTCGTCCATGATTACGGATCCCTCACGCACATTATAGTCCAAGAAAACCACGGACACGACAGTACTGCGAGTGGTTTTCTCTGACCATTAATAGGAGATGCTCTGGAAACTAATTTTCAGCCTAGCAGTGCCAGAGGACTATGGATGACACACGCACTCTCTATGGAAAAGGTGTGTGTGAAGAAGGCATGCCGCCCTCCACACAAATATAATACTGCCACATGGCGTCAGGTTTGTTGCCTTGTGAAGGAATCCGGGATTTACAAGCCAAACTGCAGACACTCCCTCCTGTCACCCATAAAAACCACCTCATAGTAACAGAACAACACAACATGGTGGCCGGAGCCCCACAGGCCATGCACAGGTGACCTTTACTACGAGGGAGGGAGAGGAACAGCAGCGGGTCCCATCAACCAATCCCAGCGCAGCTTTCATGGCTCCACCGCAGGCTGGAATAACTAAAGAGGACATCCGATTGGTTGGAGCCCCTATGTATGGCTGGGCTTCCCACATTTCTCTTCAGTTATCACAAAGGGTCAAGCCGAACACCCATCCCCCACGGGCGCATCAATCTACATATAATCGCATCGATATCGCATAGACGGCAGCGCTTACCATCGAAGACGTCCACCGCACCGGGAGGGAGGTCGTGCTCGTCGCCCATGCTGAGAAGTTAGGTTTAGGGTGGCGTGTCCCGAATGCTGATGCTCCAGATTAAGGGTGACAGGGTGGCACCGAAGCCTGCCCAGCCATGGGCTCCTCCTAGAGATCACCAGTGACCTTTGCGCCGAGCCGCTCCCCCGGCGCCAGTAGTTCGGGGCACGCAGCGCCTAGAGTGCGACTTTCCTCAGGCACTATGCTCACCGCGGCGGTACCTGCACATCCCGGGAGCCCCAGTCCAGTTTGTTGTGGATCCGAATCTGGCAGAGAAGTAGGTGTACGGAGGACGGGGCTACTCGCTAACCCCGCCCACAGTCCGATCCTTGCCCGCTGATTGGACATCGCGCCAGCCGTTGTTCCCAGGAATGCGGCTCGCAGCCAATAGTGAGCGGCCAGAAGTTTAAATGCCCTGAGAAGAGGCGGCGCCGGTGCCCGTGCATTCCTGTGACCGCAGCTCGTCCACGTGCCCACCAGCATCCTCTACCTACTGATCTGTCAGTGTACACTGCAGAGTTCAGAGATGTCCGCCAAAACACGGTTTATTCCTGAAGTTTGTGCACAGATTTCCATGCGGATTCTAGATCCCATCGTTGCCAATGGGCGTCCACACTGCTGTCCATATAACTGTGGATATATCACATTGTTCACACAATGGCTTTCACAGCGTTATTTTGTAGTGGGACAAATGCTGAAAACCCACCGGTGGCCTCCTCCAGTTTCTTCCATCCATACATCTCTATAGGAGGAATCTGAGGATCAGGGAGGGCCACGCTCCTAGCCACAGTGGTGCCAGGAAGGAATATGTCCCTTTTTGGCGTAGTCACGGCTTTAAGCCGCTTCTCCGTGATCCTCAGCACAACCTCCCACTGAGCTGTATGAAAGGCTGTCGGCGCTAAAATCCACAAGGATTTTTGCCTTCCTCTGGATCAACTTGCAGGATAACAGGCCGAACTGGGATGTCTTCTTTCAGCCTTGTGTGACCGTCTCCTAAGACGGGACATGTCAGAGGCCGGTCAACACCAGATATCAGCAGCATACTGTTATCTGTAGCTCCTGGGTTTGGCTACTTTCACATCTGGGGCATTGTGATCCAGCTGCCAGTTCTGGCAGAGAATGCTGGGAACCCGCTGGACACAAGCCACAGCGTGCGGTGGATTCTGTCCGTCCAATCCTCGGCATTTTTGCCAGACCCCATTGCAGTTTCCTGCATACTGTTCTCTCCCAGGATCGCTTCTGCAGATGTGAAACTAGCCTTACACATACTTACTGTGTGAAAGGGGCCACAAAGAGGATCTCCAACAAATGGCCCTGAGCACTGTGCGGACAAAAAGTATGCAGACTAAACCCACCTCCATAAAGGGGCTGTCCCACTTCAGCCAATGGCATTTATCATGTAGAGAAAGTTACTACAAAGCACTTACTAATGTATTGTGATTGTCCATATTGCTTCCTTTGTGATGGGAAAATGAATCCAGCCAGCAAAGGAGGCAATATGGACAATCGCAATACAGGAGTAAGTGCCTTCTATTTTAACTTTGTCTACACAATAAACGCCAGCCCCTAAAACTAGCTCACGTGCACTAGCATCAAAGGGGGTAGAATACATAGTTGCAGCCTGAGAGAACAATGAGCTGCTGTTCTAGTTTATTTTTCATGGTCTGCAATTGTTATATTTTATGAACAAAGACACATAAGTTAGAGTTTGGTAGTCCTTAAAGGCTCTACATCAGAAATACTGTTATGTAGCTGAATGACATTAGCGATGCGCTAATGTCAGCACTATATAACAGTATGTTTCTAACATTTGTCCCGCACTTTTATTATATGCTAATGAGCCTCTAGGTGCTATGTGGGCGTAAAATCAGCACATAGAGGGCTCCGTCCACTCACCCTTTATTCCGCCCAGGTACTCCGTTCTGCCAGCCCCGCCTCCTCTTGATTGATGTCCATTCCATGCATCATTGAGGAAAATCCTGGCGCCTTTTACTTCTGATTCAGCGCAGGCGCAGTGATAAAGGACACGCTCCTGGTGCCGACTTCCTCACTGCGCCAACTACGTCACAGTGAGGAAGCTGGAACCAGGAGTGCGGCCTTCACTCACTGCGCCTGTGCCGAATACAGAAGTGAACGGCGCAGGATTTCCTCAACGACGCATGGAACTGGACATCAATCAAGAGGAGTGGGGCGGGCAGAACAGGGGACCTGGGTGGGATAAAAGGTTAGTTTTTCGAGCCTGAATCTATGCCCACATAGCACCCAGAGGCTCATTAGCATATTGTAAAAGTGTGTTTTTTAGCAAATGGCTGCAGGGAGAAATGTAAAAAAACTGTTATGTAGTGCTGACATTAGCGCATCGCTAACGTCAGTCAGCTACATAACAGTATTTCTGGTGGTAGAAGCCCTTTAAGGACAGTCAGTGTTGATCAGTGATGAAGTCAAAACCAGGACAGAGCCTACAAAGAGCTGAGGGGTTTTTGCTTACAATCCACAGCATATTACAGTACCAGCAAAGCTGTCATCCACACGCTGCAGTGCAGGCTTTAAATCCGCCGCATGTCAGTTTAGGTTGTGGATTTCCACCGCGGATCTGACCCTGTGCAATAAACGGGGTAAGGCTACTTTCACACTAGCGTTCATAGGTCCGTTCGTGAGCTCCGTTTGAAGGAGCTCACGAGCGGACCCGAACGCCTCCGTCCAGCCCTGATGCAGTCTGAATGGAAGCGGATCCGCTCAGACTGCATCAGTCTGGCGGCGTTCAGCCTCCGCTCCGCTCGCCTCCGCTACGGACAGGCGGACAGCTGAACGCTGCTTGCAGCGTTCAGCTGTCCGCCTGGCCGTGCGGAGGCGAGCGGATCCGTTCAGACTTACAATGTAAGTCAATGGGAACGGATCCGCTTGAAGATGTCACCATATGGCTCAATCTTCAAGCGGATCCGTCCCCCATTGACTTTACATTGAAAGTCTGAACGGATCCGCTCAGGCTACTTTCACACTTAGAATTTTTTCTAAGTTATTAATGCAGACGGATCCGTACTGAACGGTAGCCTCCGTCTGCATTAATTATCGGATCCGTTCAGAACGGATCCAATCGAACGTTAGTGTGGAAAGTAGCCTGAGATCCATGGTAAAATCTGCAACAAATCCACATGTAGCACATGCAGACTTTGCAGCACATTTGGTTATGGCTTCAGGGGTGGAATAGCGGCAAAATTTATGGCAATTCCCCCCTGGTTGGGTATGCCCTTAGAATACAGACACAATAGTACATGCCAACTGCAAGAGTAAGGCCTCTTTCACACGGGCGTCACGTTTTGGCTCCGGATGCATTGCGCGAGTAGGTACGCAATTGCAGTCAGTTTGACTGCGATTGCGTTCGGTTGTTATCGCGCGGGGTGCAATGGTTTGCACGCGCGTGATAAAAAACTGAATGTGGTACCAGACCCGAACTTCAGGATTGGGTCAAGGTTGTGTAGATGTAATTTTTTCCCTTATAACATGGTTATAGGGGAAAATAATAACATTCTAATACAGAATGCTTAGTAAAATGTGGATTGAGGGGTTAAAAAAATAATAAAAAAAGTAAATAATTTTACTCACCTTAATCCACTTGTTCGCGCAGCCGGCATCTCTTCGTCTTCAGCACCTGGGTTAAGGACCTGTGGTGACATCACTGCGCTCTCACATGGTCACATTCCATCCCATGGTGATGGATCATGTGAACGCAGTGACGTCACCACAGGTCCTTAACCCAGGTGCTGAAGACAGAAGAGATGCCGGCTGCGCGAACAGTGGATTAAGGTGAGTAAAATTATTTTACATTTTTTTATTATTTTTTAACCCCTCAATCCACATTTTACTAAGCATTCTGTATTAAGAATGTTATTATTTTCCCCTATAACCATGTTATAAGGGAAATAATTACATCTACACAACCTTGAACCCAATCCTGAAGTTCGGGTCTGGTACCACATTCAGTTTTTTATCACGCGCGTGCAAAACACAATTGCACCCGCGCGATAACAACCGAACGCAATCGCAGTCAAAACTGACTGCAATTGCGTACCTACTCGCGCAATTGCATCCGGAGCCAAAACGTGACGCCCGTGTGAAAGAGGCCTTAC
This sequence comes from Bufo gargarizans, assembly GCF_014858855.1. NCBI lineage: Eukaryota > Metazoa > Chordata > Amphibia > Anura > Bufonidae > Bufo > Bufo gargarizans. Next base: position 300,322,377 of record NC_058082.1, on the reverse strand, counting down.
TCTTGCAGTTGGCATGTACTATTGTGTCTGTATTCTAAGGGCTACCCAACCAGGGGGAATTGCCATAAATTTTGCCGCTATTCCACCCCTGAAGCCATAACCAAATGTGCTGCAAAAGTCTGCGTGCTACATGTGGATTTGTTGCAGATTTACCATGGATCTCAGGCTACTTTCACACTAGCGTTCGATCGGATCCGTTCTGAACGGATCCGATCATATTAATGCAGACGGAGGCTCCGTTCAGTACGGATCCGTCTGCATTAATAACTTAGAAAAATTCTAAGTGTGAAAGTAGCCTGAGCGGATCCGTTCAGACTTTCAATGTAAAGTCAATGGGGGACGGATCCGCTTGAAGATTGAGCCATATGGTGACATCTTCAAGCGGATCCGTTCCCATTGACTTACATTGTAAGTCTGAACGGATCCGCTCGCCTCGCACGGCCAGGCGGACAGCTGAACGCTGCAAGCAGCGTTCAGCTGTCCGCCTGTCCGTGCGGAGGCGAGCGGAGCGGAGGCTGAACGCCGCCAGACTGATGCAGTCTGAGCGGATCCGCTCCATTCAGACTGCATCAGGGCTGGACGGAGGCGTTCGGGTCCGCTCGTGAGCTCCTTCAAACGGAGCTCACGAACGGACCTATGAACGCTAGTGTGAAGTAGCCTTACCCCTTTATTGCACAGGGTCAGATCCGCGGTGGAAATCCACAACCTAAACTGACATGCGGCGGATTTAAAGCCTGCACTGCAGCGTGTGGATGACAGCTTTGCTGGTACTGTAATATCTGTGGATTGTAAGCAAAAACCCCTCAGCTCTTTGTAGGCTCTGCTCCTGGTTTTGACTTCATCACTGATCAAACACTGACTGTCCTTAAAGGGCTTCTACCCACCAGAAATACTGTTTGTAGCTGACTGACGTTAGCGATGCGCTAATGTCAGCACTACATAACAGTATGTTTTTTACATTTCTCCCTGCAGCCATTTTGCTAAAAAACACCTTTTACAATATGCTAATGAGCCTCTGGGCTATGTGGGCATAGATTCAGGCTCGAAAACTAACCTTTTATCCCACCCAGGTCCCCTGTTCTGCCCGCCCCACTCCTCTTGATTGATGTCCAAGTTCCATGCGTCGTTGAGAAATCCTTCGCCGTTCACTTCTGTATTCGGCACAGGCGCAGTGAGTGAAGGCCGCACTCCTGGTTCCAGCTTCCCACTGTGACGTAGTTGGCGCAGTGAGGAAGTCGGCACCAGGAGCGTGTCCTTTACTCACTGCGCCTGCGCTGAATACAGAAGTAAAAGGCGCAGGATTTCCTCAATGATGCATGGACTTGGACATCAATCAAGAGGAGCGGGGCTGGCAGAACGGAGGACCTGGGCGGAATAAAGGGTGATGGACGGAGCCTCTATGTGCTGATTTTACGCCCACATAGACCTAGAGGCTCATTAGCATATAATAAAGTGCGGGGACAAATGTTAGAACATACTGTTTATAGCTGACATTAGCGCATCGCTATGTCATTCAGCTACATAACAGTATTTCTGATGGTAGAAGCCCTTTAAGGACTACCAAAATCTAACTTATGTGTCTTTGTTCATAAATATAACAATTGCAGACCATGAAAATAAACTAAACAGCAGCTCATTGTTCTCTCAGGCTGCAACTATGTATTCTACCCCCTTTGATGCTAGTGCACGTGAGCTAGTTTAGGGGCTGGCGTTTATTGTGTAGACAAAGTTAAAATAGAAGGCACTTACTCCTGTATTGCGATTGTCCATATTGCCTCCTTTGCTGGCTGGCTTCATTTTCCCATCACAAAGGAAGCAATATGGACAATCACAATACATTAGTAAGTGCTTTGTAGTACTTTCTCTACATGATAAATGCCATTGGCTGAAGTGGGACAGCCCCTTTATGGAGGTGTTTAGTCTGCATACTTTTTGTCCGCACAGTGCTCAGGGCCATTTTGTTGGAGATCCTCTTTGTGGCCCCTTTCACACAGTAAGTATGTGTAAGGCTAGTTTCACATCTGCAGAGAGATCCTGGGAGAGACAGTATGCGGAAACTGCAATGGGTCTGGCAAAAATGCCGAGGATTGGACGGACAGAATCCACCGCACGCTGTGGCTTGTGTCCAGCGGGTTCCCAGCATTCTCTGCCAGAACTGGCAGCTGGATCACAATGCCCCAGATGTGAAAGTAGCCAAACCCAGGAGCTACAGATAACAGTATGCCTGCTGATATCTGGTGTTGACGGCCTCTGACATGTCCCGTCTTAGGAGACGGTCACACAAGGCTGAAAGAAACATCCCAGTTCGGCCTGTTATCCTGCAAGTTGATCCAGAGGCAAAAATCCTTGTGGATTTTTAGCGCCGACAGCCTTTCATACAGCTCAGTGGGAGGTTGTGCTGAGGATCACGGAGAAGCGGCTTAAAGCCGTGACTACGCCAAAAAGGACATATTCCTTCCTGCACCACTGTGGCTAGGAGCTGGCCCTCCCTGATCCTCAGATTCCTCCTATAGAGATGTATGGATGGAAGAAACTGGAGGAGGCCACCGGTGGGTTTTCAGCATTGTCCACTACAAAATAACGCTGTGAAGCCATTGTGTGAACAATGTGATATATCCACAGTTATATGGACAGCAGTGTGGACGCCCATTGGCAACGATGGGATCTAGAATCCGCATGGAAATCTGTGCACAAACTTCAGGAATAACCGTGTTTTGGCGGACATCTCTGAACTCTGCAGTGTACACTGACAGATCAGTAGGTAGAGGATGCTGGTGGGCACGTGGACGAGCTGCGGTCACAGGAATGCACGGGCACGGCGCGCCGCCTCTTCTCAGGGCATTTAAACTTCTGGCCGCTCACTATTGTCTTCGAGCCGCATTCCTGGGAACAACGGCTGGCGCGATGTCCAATCAGCGGGCAAGGATCGGACTGTGGGCGGGGTTAGCGAGTAGCCCGTCCTCCGTACACCTACTTCTCTGCCAGATTTCGGATCCACACAAACTGGACTGGGCTCCCGGGATGTGCAGTACCGCCGCGGTGAGCATAGTGCTGAGGAAAGTCGCACTCTACGCTGCGTGCCCCGAACTACTGGCGCCGGGGGAGCGGCCTCGGCGCAAAGGTCACTGGTGATCTCTAGGAGGAGCCCATGGCTGGGCAGGCTTCGGTGCCACCCTGTCACCCTTAATCTGGAGCATCCGCATTCGGGACACGCCACCCTAAACCTAACTTCTCAGCATGGGCGACGAGCACGACCTCCCTCCCGTTGCTGGTGGACGTCTTCGATGGTAAGCGCTGCCGTCTATGCTGATTCGATGCGATTATATGTAGATTGATGCGCCCGTGGGGGATGGTGTTCGGCTTGACCCTTTGTGATAACTGAAGAGAAATGTGGGAAGCCCAGCCATACATAGGGGCTCCAACCAATCGGATGTCCTCTTTAGTTATTCCAGCCTGCGGTGGAGCCATGAAAGCTGCGCTGGATTGGTTGATGGGACCCGCTGCTGTTCCTCTCCCTCCCTCGTAGTAAAGGTCACCTGTGCATGGCCTGTGGGCTCCGGCCACCATGTTGTGTTGTTTCTGTTACTATGAGGTGGTTTTTATGGGTGACAGGAGGGAGTGTCTGCAGTTTGGCTTGTAAATCCCGGATTCCTTCACAAGGCAACAACCTGACGCCATGTGGCAGTATTATATTGTGTGGAGGGCGGCATGCCTTCTTCACACACACCTTTTCCATAGAGAGTGCGTGTGTCATCCATAGTCCCTCTGGCACTGCTAGGCTGAAAATTAGTTCCAGAGCATCTCCTATTAATGGTCAGAGAAAACCACTCGCAGTACTGTCGTGTCCGTGGTTTTCTTGGACTATAATGTGCGTGAGGGATCCGTAATCATGGACGAAAATAGGACATGCTTCCGTGTGTCATAACAGACCCCCGATGTGTGAGTGGTCTCTGGGGACACGTCCACTGTGGCGCTACCATACCAGCAAAGTGGCTGAGATTTTGAATAATCTCATCCACACGCTGCATAAAGTGTAAATTGACAATAGTTGTGTTTTGTTTTTTTTGTAGATTAAGGGTTTCCCTGGTATTATTGTCCTGTCCCTCCGAATAGGACGTCGTATTAGATTGGCAGGGGTCCAAGTCCCACACCCCCGACGATCAGCTGTTTGAAGTGGCTGCGGCCTGGCAGTCACCAAGAACAGCGCTGTCTTGGTATTGCACCTCAGGCCTATTCTCTTGAATGGGATGGCGCACCACCTAGGCCGTGCGACCGATGAGTTCCGCTAACTCTTTTATACACGCTGATTGGCTGTTTTGTATCATGAGTATTGGACCAAATCCTGACGACCTCTGCAGGTATATTCCCACACAGCAGACATGCTGAAAGGGGTTCTCAGGGGTTCAAGCTCATGTCGTAGAAACATCCGCCTTCACTTACATTCTGGATCAAAACTTGCTGCTGTAAATCTGGCATGTGAAGCTGCTGATGTCTCCACGCCGTACGCGCCCTTTTGTAGTGGTGACAGCGTGGCTTTTTCCACTCAGGGGGGTGTTGTGTACACATAGTCAATGAATGGTAACATTGTTTTCCCCGCTTCTAATTTTAGTCTGT